>NW_027365224.1:0-129482 GCF_046119375.1 Phyllobates terribilis
TTTTTCCTGTTAATCCTAGCATGATAAAGAAGATTCAAAGAGAGTGAGATGCCAGCTCCTTTCATTCAGTCAGTAGCTTCAAACATTTCTGGTATATGAAAAACATGTTTTTCAATGGCAAAAATCAATGAATATTGTAAATGCACAAACAGTAATATCTCCACATTGCAAGGTGCAATTCTGAAATTTTTTGCTTTTTCCTGCTAATCCTAGCATGATAAAGAAGATTCAAAGAGAGTGAGATGCCAGCTCCTTTTATTCAGTCAGTAGCTTCAAACATTTCTGGTATATGAAAAACGTTTTTCAATGGCAAAAATCAATGAATATTGTAAATGCACAAACAGTAATATCTCCACATTGCACGGTGCAATTCTGAAATTTTTAGCTTTTTCCTGTTAATCCTAGCATGATAAAGAAGATTCAAAGAGAGTGAGATGCCAGCTCCTTTCATTCAGTCAGTAGCTTCAAACATTTCTGGTATATGAAAAACATGTTTTTCAATGGCAAAAATCAATGAATATTGTAAATGCACAAACAGTAATATCTCCACATTGCACGGTGCAATTCTGAAATTTTTAGCTTTTTCCTGTTAATCCTAGCATGATAAAGAAGATTCAAAGAGAGTGAGATGCCAGCTCCTTTCATTCAGTCAGTAGCTTCAAACATTTCTGGTATATGAAAAACATGTTTTTCAATGGCAAAAATCAATGAATATTGTAAATGCACAAACAGTAATATCTCCACATTGCAAGGTGCAATTCTGAAATTTTTTGCTTTTTCCTGTTAATCCTAGCATGATAAAGAAGATTCAAAGAGAGTGAGATGCCAGCTCCTTTCATTCAGTCAGTAGCTTCAAACATTTCTGGTATATGAAAAACATGTTTTTCAATGGCAAAAATCAATGAATATTGTAAATGCACAAACAGTAATATCTCCACATTGCAAGGTGCAATTCTGAAATTTTTTGCTTTTTCCTGCTAATCCTAGCATGATAAAGAAGATTCAAAGAGAGTGAGATGCCAGCTCCTTTTATTCAGTCAGTAGCTTCAAACATTTCTGGTATATGAAAAACGTTTTTCAATGGCAAAAATCAATGAATATTGTAAATGCACAAACAGTAATATCTCCACATTGCACGGTGCAATTCTGAAATTTTTAGCTTTTTCCTGTTAATCCTAGCATGATAAAGAAGATTCAAAGAGAGTGAGATGCCAGCTCCTTTCATTCAGTCAGTAGCTTCAAACATTTCTGGTATATGAAAAACGTTTTTCAATGGCAAAAATCAATGAATATTGTAAATGCACAAACAGTAATATCTCCACATTGCAAAGTGCAATTCTGAAATTTTTTGCTTTTTCCTGCTAATCCTAGCATGATAAAGAAGATTCAAAGAGAGTGAGATGCCAGCTCCTTTCATTCAGTCAGTAGCTTCAAACATTTCTGGTATATGAAAAACATGTTTTTCAATGGCAAAAATCAATGAATATTGTAAATGCACAAACAGTAATATCTCCACATTGCAAGGTGCAATTCTGAAATTTTTTGCTTTTTCCTGTTAATCCTAGCATGATAAAGAAGATTCAAAGAGAGTGAGATGCCAGCTCCTTTCATTCAATCAGTAGCTTCAAACATTTCTGGTATATGAAAAACATGTTTTTCAATGGCAAAAATCAATGAATATTGTAAATGCACAAACAGTAATATCTCCGCATTGCAAGGTGCAATTCTGAAATTTTTTGCTTTTTCCTGCTAATCCTAGCATGATAAAGAAGATTCAAAGAGAGTGAGATGCCAGCTCCTTTCATTCAGTCAGTAGCTTCAAACATTTCTGGTATATGAAAAACATGTTTTTCAATGGCAAAAATCAATGAATATTGTAAATGCACAAACAGTAATATCTCCACATTGCACGGTGCAATTCTGAAATTTTTAGCTTTTTCCTGCTAATCCTAGCATGATAAAGAAGATTCAAAGAGAGTGAGATGCCAGCTCCTTTCATTCAGTCAGTAGCTTCAAACATTTCTGGTATATGAAAAACATGTTTTTCAATGGCAAAAATCAATGAATATTGTAAATGCACAAACAGTAATATCTCCACATTGCACGGTGCAATTCTGAAATTTTTAGCTTTTCCTGTTAATCCTAGCATGATAAAGAAGATTCAAAGAGAGTGAGATGCCAGCTCCTTTCATTCAGTCAGTAGCTTCAAACATTTCTGGTATATGAAAAACATGTTTTTCAATGGCAAAAATCAATGAATATTGTAAATGCACAAACAGTAATATCTCCACATTGCACGGTGCAATTCTGAAATTTTTAGCTTTTTCCTGTTAATCCTAGCATGATAAAGAAGATTCAAAGAGAGTGAGATGCCAGCTCCTTTCATTCAGTCAGTAGCTTCAAACATTTCTGGTATATGAAAAACATGTTTTTCAATGGCAAAAATCAATGAATATTGTAAATGCACAAACAGTAATATCTCCACATTGCAAGGTGCAATTCTGAAATTTTTTGCTTTTTCCTGCTAATCCTAGCATGATAAAGAAGATTCAAAGAGAGTGAGATGCCAGCTCCTTTTATTCAGTCAGTAGCTTCAAACATTTCTGGTATATGAAAAACGTTTTTCAATGGCAAAAATCAATGAATATTGTAAATGCACAAACAGTAATATCTCCACATTGCACGGTGCAATTCTGAAATTTTTAGCTTTTTCCTCTTAATCCTAGCATGATAAAGAAGATTCAAAGAGAGTGAGATGCCAGCTCCTTTCATTCAGTCAGTAGCTTCAAACATTTCTGGTATATGAAAAACATGTTTTTCAATGGCAAAAATCAATGAATATTGTAAATGCACAAACAGTAATATCTCCACATTGCAAAGTGCAATTCTGAAATTTTTTGCTTTTTCCTGCTAATCCTAGCATGATAAAGAAGATTCAAAGAGAGTGAGATGCCAGCTCCTTTCATTCAGTCAGTAGCTTCAAACATTTCTGGTATATGAAAAACATGTTTTTCAATGGCAAAAATCAATGAATATTGTAAATGCACAAACAGTAATATCTCCACATTGCAAGGTGCAATTCTGAAATTTTTTGCTTTTTCCTGTTAATCCTAGCATGATAAAGAAGATTCAAAGAGAGTGAGATGCCAGCTCTTTCATTCAATCAGTAGCTTCAAACATTTCTGGTATATGAAAAACATGTTTTTCAATGGCAAAAATCAATGAATATTGTAAATGCACAAACAGTAATATCTCCGCATTGCAAGGTGCAATTCTGAAATTTTTTGCTTTTTCCTGCTAATCCTAGCATGATAAAGAAGATTCAAAGAGAGTGAGATGCCAGCTCCTTTCATTCAGTCAGTAGCTTCAAACATTTCTGGTATATGAAAAACATGTTTTTCAATGGCAAAAATCAATGAATATTGTAAATGCACAAACAGTAATATCTCCACATTGCACGGTGCAATTCTGAAATTTTTAGCTTTTTCCTGCTAATCCTAGCATGATAAAGAAGATTCAAAGAGAGTGAGATGCCAGTTCCTTTCATTCAGTCAGTAGCTTCAAACATTTCTGGTATATGAAAAACATGTTTTTCAATGGCAAAAATCAATGAATATTGTAAATGCACAAACAGTAATATCTCCACATTGCACGGTGCAATTCTGAAATTTTTAGCTTTTTCCTGTTAATCCTAGCATGATAAAGAAGATTCAAAGAGAGTGAGATGCCAGCTCCTTTCATTCAGTCAGTAGCTTCAAACATTTCTGGTATATGAAAAACATGTTTTTCAATGGCAAAAATCAATGAATATTGTAAATGCACAAACAGTAATATCTCCACATTGCAAGGTGCAATTCTGAAATTTTTTGCTTTTTCCTGTTAATCCTAGCATGATAAAGAAGATTCAAAGAGAGTGAGATGCCAGCTCCTTTCATTCAGTCAGTAGCTTCAAACATTTCTGGTATATGAAAAACATGTTTTTCAATGGCAAAAATCAATGAATATTGTAAATGCACAAACAGTAATTTCTCCGCATTGCAAGGTGCAATTCTGAAATTTTTTGCTTTTTCCTGCTCCTCTTAGCATGATAAAGAAGATTCAAAGAGAGTGAGATGCCAGCTCCTTTCATTCAGTCAGTAGCTTCAAACATTTCTGGTATATGAATAACATGATGTTTTTCAATGGCAAAAATCAATGAATATTGTAAATGCACAAACAGTAATTTCTCCGCATTGCAAGGTGCAAGTCTGAAATTTTTTGCTTTTTACTGCTCCTCTTAGCATGATAAAGAAGATTCAAAGAGAGTGAGATGCCAGCTACTTTCATTCAGTCAGTAGCTTCAATCATTTCTGGACGTTTTTCAATGGTAAAAATCAATGAATATTGTAAATGCACAAACAGTAATTTCTCCACATTGCAAGGTGCAATTCTGAAATTTTTTGCTTTTTCCTGCTCCTCTTAGCATGATAAAGAAGATTCAAAGAGAGTGAGATGCCAGCTCCTTTCATTCAGTCAGTAGCTTCAAACATTTCTGGTATATGAATAACATGTTTTTCAATGGCAAAAATCAATGAATATTGTAAATGCACAAACAGTAATTTCTCCGCATTGCAAGGTGCAATTCTGAAATTTTTTGCTTTATCCTGCTCCTCTTAGCATGATAAAGAAGATTCAAAGAGAGTGAGATGCCAGCTCCTTTCATTCAGTCAGTAGCTTCAATCATTTCTGGATGTTTTTCAATGGCAAAAATCAATGAATATTGTAAATGCACAAACTGTAATTTCTCCGCATTGCAAGGTGCAATTCTGAAATTTTTTGCTTTTTCCTGCTCCTCTTAGCATGATAAAGAAGATTCAAAGAGAGTGAGATGCCAGCTCCTTTCATTCAGTCAGTAGCTTCAAACATTTCTGGTATATGAATAACATGTTTTTCAATGGTAAAAATCAATGAATATTGTAAATGCACAAACAGTAATTTCTCCGCAATGCAAGGTGCAATTCTGAAATTTTTTGCTTTTTCCCGCTCCTCTTAGCATGATAAAGAAGATTCAAAGAGAGTGAGGTGCCAGCTCCTTTCATTCAGTCAGTAGCTTCAAACATTTCTGGTATATGAATAACATGTTTTTCAATGGCAAAAATCAATGAATATTGTAAATGCACAAACAGTAATTTCTCCGCATTGCAAGGTGCAATTCTGAAATTTTTTGATTTTTCCTGCTCCTCTTAGCATGATAAAGAAAATTCAAAGAGAGTGAGATGCCGGCTCCTTTCATTCAGTCAGTAGCTTCAATCATTTCTGGACGTTTTTCAATGGCAAAAATCAATGAATATTGTAAATGCACAAACAGTAATTTCTCCGCATTGCAAGGTGCAATTCTGAAATTTTTTGCTTTTTCCTGCTCCTCTTAGCATGATAAAGAAGATTCAAAGAGAGTGAGATGCCAGCTCCTTTCATTCAGTCAGTAGCTTCAAACATTTCTGGTATATGAATAACATGATGTTTTTCAATGGCAAAAATCAATGAATATTGTAAATGCACAAACAGTAATTTCTCCGCATTGCAAGGTGCAATTCTGAAATTTTTTGCTTTTTCCTGCTCCTCTTAGCATGATAAAGAAGATTCAAAGAGAGTGAGATGCCAGCTCCTTTCATTCAGTCAGTAGCTTCAAACATTTCTGGTATATGAATAACATGATGTTTTTCAATGGCAAAAATCAATGAATATTGTAAATGCACAAACAGTAATTTCTCCGCATTGCAAGGTGCAATTCTGAAATTTTTTGCTTTTTCCTGCTCCTCTTAGCATGATAAAGAAGATTCAAAGAGAGTGACATGCCAGCTCCTTTCATTCAGTCAGTAGCTTCAATCATTTCTGGATGTTTTTCAATGGCAAAAATCAATGAATATTGTAAATGCACAAACTGTAATTTCTCCGCATTGCAAGGTGCAATTCTGAAATTTTTTGCTTTTTCCTGCTCCTCTTAGTATGATAAAGAAGATTCAAAGAGAGTGAGATGCCAGCTCCTTTCATTCAGTCAGTAGCTTCAATCATTTCTGGACGTTTTTCAGTGGCAAAAATCAATGAATATTGTAAATGCACAAACAGTAATTTCTCCGCATTGCAAGGTGCAATTCTGAAATTTTTTGCTTTTTCCCGCTCCTCTTAGCATGATAAAGAAGATACAAAGAGAGTGATGTGCCAGCTCCTTTCATTCAGTCAGTAGCTTCAAACATTTCTGGTATATGAATAACATGTTTTTCAATGGCAAAAATCAATGAATATTGTAAATGCACAAACAGTAATTTCTCCGCATTGCAAGGTGCAATTCTGAAATTTTTTGCTTTTTCCTGCTCCTCTTAGCATGATAAAGAAGATTCAAAGAGAGTGAGATGCCAGCTCCTTTCATTCAGTCAGTAGCTTCAAACATTTCTGGTATATGAATAACATGATGTTTTTCAATGGCAAAAATCAATGAATATTGTAAATGCACAAACAGTAATTTCTCCGCATTGCAAGGTGCAAGTCTGAAATTTTTTGCTTTTTCCTGCTCCTCTTAGCATGATAAAGAAGATTCAAAGAGAGTGAGATGCCAGTTACTTTCATTCAGTCAGTAGCTTCAATCATTTCTGGACGTTTTTCAATGGTAAAAATCAATGAATATTGTAAATGCACAAACAGTAATTTCTCCACATTGCAAGGTGCAATTCTGAAATTTTTTGCTTTTTCCTGCTCCTCTTAGCATGATAAAGAAGATTCAAAGAGAGTGAGATGCCAGCTCCTTTCATTCAGTCAGTAGCTTCAAACATTTCTGGTATATGAATAACATGATGTTTTTCAATGGCAAAAATCAATGAATATTGTAAATGCACAAACAGTAATTTCTCCGCATTGCAAGGTGCAATTCTGAAATTTTTTGCTTTTTCCTGCTCCTCTTAGCATGATAAAGAAGATTCAAAGAGAGTGAGATGCCAGCTCCTTTCATTCAGTCAGTAGCTTCAAACATTTCTGGTATATGAATAACATGATGTTTTTCAATGGCAAAAATCAATGAATATTGTAAATGCACAAACAGTAATTTCTCCGCATTGCAAGGTGCAATTCTGAAATTTTTTGCTTTTTCCTGCTCCTCTTAGCATGATAAAGAAGATTCAAAGAGAGTGAGATGCCAGCTCCTTTCATTCAGTCAGTAGCTTCAATCATTTCTGGATGTTTTTCAATGGCAAAAATCAATGAATATTGTAAATGCACAAACAGTAATTTCTCCGCATTGCAAGGTGCAATTCTGAAATTTTTTGCTTTTTCCTGCTCCTCTTAGCATGATAAAGAAGATTCAAAGAGAGTGAGATGTCAGCTCCTTTCATTCAGTCAGTAGCTTCAAACATTTCTGGTATATGAATAACATGATGTTTTTCAATGGCAAAAATCAATGAATATTGTAAATGCACAAACAGTAATTTCTCCGCATTGCAAGGTGCAATTCTGAAATTTTTTGCTTTTTCCTGCTCCTCTTAGCATGATAAAGAAGATTCAAAGAGAGTGAGATGCCAGCTCCTTTCATTCAGTCAGTAGCTTCAATCATTTCTGGATGTTTTTCAATGGCAAAAATCAATGAATATTGTAAATGCACAAACAGTAATTTCTCCGCATTGCAAGGTGCAATTCTGAAATTTTTTGCTTTTTCCTGCTCCTCTTAGCATGATAAAGAAGATTCAAAGAGAGTGAGATGCCAGCTCCTTTCGTTCAGTCAGTAGCTTCAATCATTTCTGGACGTTTTTCAATGGCAAAAATCATTGAATATTATAAATGCACAAACAGTAATTTCTCCGCATTGCAAGGTGCAATTCTGAAATTTTTTACTTTTTCCTGCTCCTCTTAGCATGATAAAGAAGATTCAAAGAGAGTGAGATGCCAGCTCCTTTCATTCAGTCAGTAGCTTCAATCATTTCTGGTATATGAATAACATGATGTTTTTCAATGGCAAAAATCAATGAATATTGTAAATGCACAAACAGTAATTTCTCCGCATTGCAAGGTGCAATTCTGAAATTTTTTGCTTTTTCCTGCTCCTCTTAGCATGATAAAGAAGATTCAAAGAGAGTGAGATGCCAGCTCCTTTCATTCAGTCAGTAGCTTCAATCATTTCTGGACGTTTTTCAATGGCAAAAATCAATGAATATTGTAAATGCACAAACTGTAATTTCTCCGCATTGCAAGGTGCAATTCTGAAATTTTTTGCTTTTTCCTGCTCCTCTTAGCATGATAAACAAGATTCAAAGAGAGTGAGATGCCAGTTCCTTTCATTCAGTCAGTAGCTTCAATCATTTCTGGATGTTTTTCAATGGCAAAAATCAATGAATATTGTAAATGCACAAACAGTAATTTCTCCGCATTGCAAGGTGCAATTCTGAAATTTTTTGCTTTTTCCTGCTCCTCTTAGCATGATAAAGAAGATTCAAAGAGAGTGAGATGCCAGCTCCTTTCATTCAGTCAGTAGCTTCAATCATTTCTGGATGTTTTTCAATGGCAAAAATCAATGAATATTGTAAATTCACAAACAGTAATTTCTCCGCATTGCAAGGTGCAATTCTGAAATTTTTTGCTTTTTCCTGCTCCTCTTAGCATGATAAAGAAGATTCAAAGAGAGTGAGATGCCAGCTCCTTTCATTCAGTCAGTAGCTTCAAACATTTCTTTTATATGAATAACATGATGTTTTTCAATGGCAAAAATCAATGAATATTGTAAATGCACAAACAGTAATTTCTCCGCATTGCAAGGTGCAATTCTGAAATTTTTTGCTTTTTCCTGCTCCTCTTAGCATGATAAAGAAGATTCAAAGAGAGTGAGATGCCAGCTCCTTTCATTCAGTCAGTAGCTTCAATCATTTCTGGACGTTTTTCAATGGCAAAAATCAATGAATATTGTAAATGCACAAACAGTAATTTCTCCGCATTGCAAGGTGCAATTCTGAAATTTTTTACTTTTTCCTGCTCCTCTTAGCATGATAAAGAAGATTCAAAGAGAGTGAGATGCCAGCTCCTTTCATTCAGTCAGTAGCTTCAATCATTTCTGGTATATGAATAACATGATGTTTTTCAATCGCAAAAATCAATGAATATTGTAAATGCACAAACAGTAATTTCTCCGCATTGCAAGGTGCAATTCTGAAATTTTTTGCTTTTTCCTGCTCCGCTTAGCATGATAAAGAAGATTCAAAGAGAGTGAGATGCCAGCTCCTTTCATTCAGTCAGTAGCTTCAATCATTTCTGGATGTTTTTCAATGGCAAAAATCAATGAATATTGGAAATGCACAAACAGTAATTTCTCCGCATTGCAAGGTGCAATTCTGAAATTTTTTGCTTTTTCCTGCTCCTCTTAGCATGATAAAGAAGATTCAAAGAGAGTGAGATGCCAGCTCCTTTCCTTCAGTCAGTAGCTTCAATCATTTCTGGTATATGAATAACATGATGTTTTTCAATGGCAAAAATCAATGAATTTTGTAAATGCACAAACAGTAATTTCTCCGCATTGCAAAGCGCAATTCTGAATTTTTTTGCTTTTTCCTGCTCCTCTTAGCATGATAAAGAAGATTCAAAGAGAGTGAGATGCCAGCTCCTTTCGTTCAGTCAGTAGCTTCAATCATTTCTGGACATTTTTCAATGGCAAAAATCAATGAATATTGTAAATGCACAAACAGTAATTTCTCCGCATGGCAAGGTGCAATTCTGAAATTTTTTGCTTTTTCCTGCTCCTCTTAGCATGATAAAGAAGATTCAAAGAGAGTGAAATGCCAGCTCCTTTCATTCAGTCAGTAGCTTCAATCATTTCTGGACGTTTTTCAATGGCAAAAATCAATGAATATTGTAAATGCACAAACAGTAATTTCTCCGCATTGCAAGGTGCAATTCTGAAATTTTTTGCTTTTTCCTGCTCCTCTTAGCATGATAAAGAAGATTCAAAGAGAGTGAGATGCCAGCTCCTTTCATTCAGTCAGTAGCTTCAATCATTTCTGGACGTTTTTCAATGGCAAAAATCAATGAATATTGTAAATGCACAAACAGTAATTTCTCCGCATTGCAAGGTGCAATTCTGAAATTTTTCCTTTTTCCTGCTCCTCTTAGCATGATAAAGAAGATTCAAAGAGAGTGAGGTGCCAGCTCCTTTCATTCAGTCAGGAGCTTCAAACATTTCTGGTATATGAATAACATGTTTTTCAATGGCAAAAATCAATGAATATTGTAAATGCACAAACAGTAATATCTCCACATTGCAAGGTGCAATTCTGAAATTTTTTGCTTTTTCCTGTTAATCCTAGCATGATAAAGAAGATTCAAAGAGAGTGAGATGCCAGCTCCTTTCATTCAATCAGTAGCTTCAAACATTTCTGGTATATGAAAAACATGTTTTTCAATGGCAAAAATCAATGAATATTGTAAATGCACAAACAGTAATATCTCCACATTGCAAAGTGCAATTCTGAAATTTTTTGCTTTTTCCTGCTAATCCTAGCATGATAAAGAAGATTCAAAGAGAGTGAGATGCCAGCTCCTTTCATTCAGTCAGTAGCTTCAAACATTTCTGGTATATGAAAAACATGTTTTTCAATGGCAAAAATCAATGAATATTGTAAAAGCACAAACAGTAATATCTCCACATTGCACGGTGCAATTCTGAAATTTTTAGCTTTTTCCTGTTAATCCTAGCATGATAAAGAAGATTCAAAGAGAGTGAGATGCCAGCTCCTTTCATTCAGTCAGTAGCTTCAAACATTTCTGGTATATGAAAAACATGTTTTTCAATGGCAAAAATCAATGAATATTGTAAATGCACAAACAGTAATATCTCCACATTGCAAAGTGCAATTCTGAAATTTTTTGCTTTTTCCTGCTAATCCTAGCATGATAAAGAAGATTCAAAGAGAGTGAGATGCCAGCTCCTTTCATTCAGTCAGTAGCTTCAAACATTTCTGGTATATGAAAAACATGTTTTTCAATGGCAAAAATCAATGAATATTGTAAATGCACAAACAGTAATATCTCCACATTGCAAGGTGCAATTCTGAAATTTTTTGCTTTTTCCTGCTAATCCTAGCATGATAAAGAAGATTCAAAGAGAGTGAGATGCCAGCTCCTTTTATTCAGTCAGTAGCTTCAAACATTTCTGGTATATGAAAAACGTTTTTCAATGGCAAAAATCAATGAATATTGTAAATGCACAAACAGTAATATCTCCACATTGCACGGTGCAATTCTGAAATTTTTAGCTTTTTCCTGTTAATCCTAGCATGATAAAGAAGATTCAAAGAGAGTGAGATGCCAGCTCCTTTCATTCAGTCAGTAGCTTCAAACATTTCTGGTATATGAAAAACATGTTTTTCAATGGCAAAAATCAATGAATATTGTAAATGCACAAACAGTAATATCTCCACATTGCACGGTGCAATTCTGAAATTTTTAGCTTTTTCCTGTTAATCCTAGCATGATAAAGAAGATTCAAAGAGAGTGAGATGCCAGCTCCTTTCATTCAGTCAGTAGCTTCAAACATTTCTGGTATATGAAAAACATGTTTTTCAATGGCAAAAATCAATGAATATTGTAAATGCACAAACAGTAATATCTCCACATTGCAAAGTGCAATTCTGAAATTTTTTGCTTTTTCCTGCTAATCCTAGCATGATAAAGAAGATTCAAAGAGAGTGAGATGCCAGCTCCTTTCATTCAGTCAGTAGCTTCAAACATTTCTGGTATATGAAAAACATGTTTTTCAATGGCAAAAATCAATGAATATTGTAAATGCACAAACAGTAATATCTCCACATTGCAAGGTGCAATTCTGAAATTTTTTGCTTTTTCCTGCTAATCCTAGCATGATAAAGAAGATTCAAAGAGAGTGAGATGCCAGCTCCTTTTATTCAGTCAGTAGCTTCAAACATTTCTGGTATATGAAAAACGTTTTTCAATGGCAAAAATCAATGAATATTGTAAATGCACAAACAGTAATATCTCCACATTGCACGGTGCAATTCTGAAATTTTTAGCTTTTTCCTGTTAATCCTAGCATGATAAAGAAGATTCAAAGAGAGTGAGATGCCAGCTCCTTTCATTCAGTCAGTAGCTTCAAACATTTCTGGTATATGAAAAACATGTTTTTCAATGGCAAAAATCAATGAATATTGTAAATGCACAAACAGTAATATCTCCACATTGCAAAGTGCAATTCTGAAATTTTTTGCTTTTTCCTGCTAATCCTAGCATGATAAAGAAGATTCAAAGAGAGTGAGATGCCAGCTCCTTTCATTCAGTCAGTAGCTTCAAACATTTCTGGTATATGAAAAACATGTTTTTCAATGGCAAAAATCAATGAATATTGTAAATGCACAAACAGTAATATCTCCACATTGCAAGGTGCAATTCTGAAATTTTTTGCTTTTTCCTTCTAATCCTAGCATGATAAAGAAGATTCAAAGAGAGTGAGATGCCAGCTCCTTTTATTCAGTCAGTAGCTTCAAACATTTCTGGTATATGAAAAACGTTTTTCAATGGCAAAAATCAATGAATATTGTAAATGCACAAACAGTAATATCTCCACATTGCACGGTGCAATTCTGAAATTTTTAGCTTTTTCCTGTTAATCCTAGCATGATAAAGAAGATTCAAAGAGAGTGAGATGCCAGCTCCTTTCATTCAGTCAGTAGCTTCAAACATTTCTGGTATATGAAAAACATGTTTTTCAATGGCAAAAATCAATGAATATTGTAAATGCACAAACAGTAATATCTCCACATTGCAAAGTGCAATTCTGAAATTTTTTGCTTTTTCCTGCTAATCCTAGCATGATAAAGAAGATTCAAAGAGAGTGAGATGCCAGCTCCTTTTATTCAGTCAGTAGCTTCAAACATTTCTGGTATATGAAAAACGTTTTTCAATGGCAAAAATCAATGAATATTGTAAATGCACAAACAGTAATATCTCCACATTGCACGGTGCAATTCTGAAATTTTTAGCTTTTTCCTGTTAATCCTAGCATGATAAAGAAGATTCAAAGAGAGTGAGATGCCAGCTCCTTTCATTCAGTCAGTAGCTTCAAACATTTCTGGTATATGAAAAACATGTTTTTCAATGGCAAAAATCAATGAATATTGTAAATGCACAAACAGTAATATCTCCACATTGCAAGGTGCAATTCTGAAATTTTTTGCTTTTTCCTGTTAATCCTAGCATGATAAAGAAGATTCAAAGAGAGTGAGATGCCAGCTCCTTTCATTCAGTCAGTAGCTTCAAACATTTCTGGTATATGAAAAACATGTTTTTCAATGGCAAAAATCAATGAATATTGTAAATGCACAAACAGTAATATCTCCACATTGCAAGGTGCAATTCTGAAATTTTTTGCTTTTTCCTGCTAATCCTAGCATGATAAAGAAGATTCAAAGAGAGTGAGATGCCAGCTCCTTTTATTCAGTCAGTAGCTTCAAACATTTCTGGTATATGAAAAACGTTTTTCAATGGCAAAAATCAATGAATATTGTAAATGCACAAACAGTAATATCTCCACATTGCACGGTGCAATTCTGAAATTTTTAGCTTTTTCCTGTTAATCCTAGCATGATAAAGAAGATTCAAAGAGAGTGAGATGCCAGCTCCTTTCATTCAGTCAGTAGCTTCAAACATTTCTGGTATATGAAAAACATGTTTTTCAATGGCAAAAATCAATGAATATTGTAAATGCACAAACAGTAATATCTCCACATTGCAAGGTGCAATTCTGAAATTTTTTGCTTTTTCCTGTTAATCCTAGCATGATAAAGAAGATTCAAAGAGAGTGAGATGCCAGCTCCTTTCATTCAGTCAGTAGCTTCAAACATTTCTGGTATATGAAAAACATGTTTTTCAATGGCAAAAATCAATGAATATTGTAAATGCACAAACAGTAATATCTCCACATTGCAAGGTGCAATTCTGAAATTTTTTGCTTTTTCCTGCTAATCCTAGCATGATAAAGAAGATTCAAAGAGAGTGAGATGCCAGCTCCTTTTATTCAGTCAGTAGCTTCAAACATTTCTGGTATATGAAAAACGTTTTTCAATGGCAAAAATCAATGAATATTGTAAATGCACAAACAGTAATATCTCCACATTGCACGGTGCAATTCTGAAATTTTTAGCTTTTTCCTGTTAATCCTAGCATGATAAAGAAGATTCAAAGAGAGTGAGATGCCAGCTCCTTTCATTCAGTCAGTAGCTTCAAACATTTCTGGTATATGAAAAACATGTTTTTCAATGGCAAAAATCAATGAATATTGTAAATGCACAAACAGTAATATCTCCACATTGCAAAGTGCAATTCTGAAATTTTTTGCTTTTTCCTGCTAATCCTAGCATGATAAAGAAGATTCAAAGAGAGTGAGATGCCAGCTCCTTTTATTCAGTCAGTAGCTTCAAACATTTCTGGTATATGAAAAACGTTTTTCAATGGCAAAAATCAATGAATATTGTAAATGCACAAACAGTAATATCTCCACATTGCACGGTGCAATTCTGAAATTTTTAGCTTTTTCCTGTTAATCCTAGCATGATAAAGAAGATTCAAAGAGAGTGAGATGCCAGCTCCTTTCATTCAGTCAGTAGCTTCAAACATTTCTGGTATATGAAAAACATGTTTTTCAATGGCAAAAATCAATGAATATTGTAAATGCACAAACAGTAATATCTCCACATTGCAAAGTGCAATTCTGAAATTTTTTGCTTTTTCCTGCTAATCCTAGCATGATAAAGAAGATTCAAAGAGAGTGAGATGCCAGCTCCTTTCATTCAGTCAGTAGCTTCAAACATTTCTGGTATATGAAAAACATGTTTTTCAATGGCAAAAATCAATGAATATTGTAAATGCACAAACAGTAATATCTCCACATTGCACGGTGCAATTCTGAAATTTTTTGCTTTTTCCTGCTAATCCTAGCATGATAAAGAAGATTCAAAGAGAGTGAGATGCCAGCTCCTTTTATTCAGTCAGTAGCTTCAAACATTTCTGGTATATGAAAAACGTTTTTCAATGGCAAAAATCAATGAATATTGTAAATGCACAAACAGTAATATCTCCACATTGCACGGTGCAATTCTGAAATTTTTAGCTTTTTCCTGTTAATCCTAGCATGATAAAGAAGATTCAAAGAGAGTGAGATGCCAGCTCCTTTCATTCAGTCAGTAGCTTCAAACATTTCTGGTATATGAAAAACATGTTTTTCAATGGCAAAAATCAATGAATATTGTAAATGCACAAACAGTAATATCTCCACATTGCAAAGTGCAATTCTGAAATTTTTTGCTTTTTCCTGCTAATCCTAGCATGATAAAGAAGATTCAAAGAGAGTGAGATGCCAGCTCCTTTCATTCAGTCAGTAGCTTCAAACATTTCTGGTATATGAAAAACGTTTTTCAATGGCAAAAATCAATGAATATTGTAAAAGCACAAACAGTAATATCTCCACATTGCACGGTGCAATTCTGAAATTTTTAGCTTTTTCCTGTTAATCCTAGCATGATAAAGAAGATTCAAAGAGAGTGAGATGCCAGCTCCTTTCATTCAGTCAGTAGCTTCAAACATTTCTGGTATATGAAAAACATGTTTTTCAATGGCAAAAATCAATGAATATTGTAAATGCACAAACAGTAATATCTCCACATTGCAAAGTGCAATTCTGAAATTTTTTGCTTTTTCCTGCTAATCCTAGCATGATAAAGAAGATTCAAAGAGAGTGAGATGCCAGCTCCTTTCATTCAGTCAGTAGCTTCAAACATTTCTGGTATATGAAAAACATGTTTTTCAATGGCAAAAATCAATGAATATTGTAAAAGCACAAACAGTAATATCTCCACATTGCACGGTGCAATTCTGAAATTTTTAGATTTTTCCTGTTAATCCTAGCATGATAAAGAAGATTCAAAGAGAGTGAGATGCCAGCTCCTTTCATTCAGTCAGTAGCTTCAAACATTTCTGGTATATGAAAAACATGTTTTTCAATGGCAAAAATCAATGAATATTGTAAATGCACAAACAGTAATATCTCCACATTGCAAGGTGCAATTCTGAAATTTTTTGCTTTTTCCTGCTAATCCTAGCATGATAAAGAAGATTCAAAGAGAGTGAGATGCCAGCTCCTTTCATTCAGTCAGTAGCTTCAAACATTTCTGGTATATGAAAAACATGTTTTTCAATGGCAAAAATCAATGAATATTGTAAATGCACAAACAGTAATATCTCCACATTGCACGGTGCAATTCTGAAATTTTTAGCTTTTTCCTGTTAATCCTAGCATGATAAAGAAGATTCAAAGAGAGTGAGATGCCAGCTCCTTTCATTCAGTCAGTAGCTTCAAACATTTCTGGTATATGAAAAACATGTTTTTCAATGGCAAAAATCAATGAATATTGTAAATGCACAAACAGTAATATCTCCACATTGCAAAGTGCAATTCTGAAATTTTTTGCTTTTTCCTGCTAATCCTAGCATGATAAAGAAGATTCAAAGAGAGTGAGATGCCAGCTCCTTTCATTCAGTCAGTAGCTTCAAACATTTCTGGTATATGAAAAACATGTTTTTCAATGGCAAAAATCAATGAATATTGTAAATGCACAAACAGTAATATCTCCACATTGCAAAGTGCAATTCTGAAATTTTTTGCTTTTTCCTGCTAATCCTAGCATGATAAAGAAGATTCAAAGAGAGTGAGATGCCAGCTCCTTTCATTCAGTCAGTAGCTTCAAACATTTCTGGTATATGAAAAACATGTTTTTCAATGGCAAAAATCAATGAATATTGTAAATGCACAAACAGTAATATCTCCACATTGCAAGGTGCAATTCTGAAATTTTTTGCTTTTTCCTGCTAATCCTAGCATGATAAAGAAGATTCAAAGAGAGTGAGATGCCAGCTCCTTTTATTCAGTCAGTAGCTTCAAACATTTCTGGTATATGAAAAACGTTTTTCAATGGCAAAAATCAATGAATATTGTAAATGCACAAACAGTAATATCTCCACATTGCACGGTGCAATTCTGAAATTTTTAGCTTTTTCCTGTTAATCCTAGCATGATAAAGAAGATTCAAAGAGAGTGAGATGCCAGCTCCTTTCATTCAGTCAGTAGCTTCAAACATTTCTGGTATATGAAAAACATGTTTTTCAATGGCAAAAATCAATGAATATTGTAAATGCACAAACAGTAATATCTCCACATTGCACGGTGCAATTCTGAAATTTTTAGCTTTTTCCTGTTAATCCTAGCATGATAAAGAAGATTCAAAGAGAGTGAGATGCCAGCTCCTTTCATTCAGTCAGTAGCTTCAAACATTTCTGGTATATGAAAAACATGTTTTTCAATGGCAAAAATCAATGAATATTGTAAATGCACAAACAGTAATATCTCCACATTGCAAAGTGCAATTCTGAAATTTTTTGCTTTTTCCTGCTAATCCTAGCATGATAAAGAAGATTCAAAGAGAGTGAGATGCCAGCTCCTTTCATTCAGTCAGTAGCTTCAAACATTTCTGGTATATGAAAAACATGTTTTTCAATGGCAAAAATCAATGAATATTGTAAATGCACAAACAGTAATATCTCCACATTGCAAGGTGCAATTCTGAAATTTTTTGCTTTTTCCTGCTAATCCTAGCATGATAAAGAAGATTCAAAGAGAGTGAGATGCCAGCTCCTTTTATTCAGTCAGTAGCTTCAAACATTTCTGGTATATGAAAAACGTTTTTCAATGGCAAAAATCAATGAATATTGTAAATGCACAAACAGTAATATCTCCACATTGCACGGTGCAATTCTGAAATTTTTAGCTTTTTCCTGTTAATCCTAGCATGATAAAGAAGATTCAAAGAGAGTGAGATGCCAGCTCCTTTCATTCAGTCAGTAGCTTCAAACATTTCTGGTATATGAAAAACATGTTTTTCAATGGCAAAAATCAATGAATATTGTAAATGCACAAACAGTAATATCTCCACATTGCAAGGTGCAATTCTGAAATTTTTTGCTTTTTCCTGTTAATCCTAGCATGATAAAGAAGATTCAAAGAGAGTGAGATGCCAGCTCCTTTCATTCAGTCAGTAGCTTCAAACATTTCTGGTATATGAAAAACATGTTTTTCAATGGCAAAAATCAATGAATATTGTAAATGCACAAACAGTAATATCTCCACATTGCAAGGTGCAATTCTGAAATTTTTTGCTTTTTCCTGCTAATCCTAGCATGATAAAGAAGATTCAAAGAGAGTGAGATGCCAGCTCCTTTTATTCAGTCAGTAGCTTCAAACATTTCTGGTATATGAAAAACGTTTTTCAATGGCAAAAATCAATGAATATTGTAAATGCACAAACAGTAATATCTCCACATTGCACGGTGCAATTCTGAAATTTTTAGCTTTTTCCTGTTAATCCTAGCATGATAAAGAAGATTCAAAGAGAGTGAGATGCCAGCTCCTTTCATTCAGTCAGTAGCTTCAAACATTTCTGGTATATGAAAAACATGTTTTTCAATGGCAAAAATCAATGAATATTGTAAATGCACAAACAGTAATATCTCCACATTGCAAAGTGCAATTCTGAAATTTTTTGCTTTTTCCTGCTAATCCTAGCATGATAAAGAAGATTCAAAGAGAGTGAGATGCCAGCTCCTTTTATTCAGTCAGTAGCTTCAAACATTTCTGGTATATGAAAAACGTTTTTCAATGGCAAAAATCAATGAATATTGTAAATGCACAAACAGTAATATCTCCACATTGCACGGTGCAATTCTGAAATTTTTAGCTTTTTCCTGTTAATCCTAGCATGATAAAGAAGATTCAAAGAGAGTGAGATGCCAGCTCCTTTCATTCAGTCAGTAGCTTCAAACATTTCTGGTATATGAAAAACATGTTTTTCAATGGCAAAAATCAATGAATATTGTAAATGCACAAACAGTAATATCTCCACATTGCAAAGTGCAATTCTGAAATTTTTTGCTTTTTCCTGCTAATCCTAGCATGATAAAGAAGATTCAAAGAGAGTGAGATGCCAGCTCCTTTCATTCAGTCAGTAGCTTCAAACATTTCTGGTATATGAAAAACATGTTTTTCAATGGCAAAAATCAATGAATATTGTAAATGCACAAACAGTAATATCTCCACATTGCACGGTGCAATTCTGAAATTTTTTGCTTTTTCCTGCTAATCCTAGCATGATAAAGAAGATTCAAAGAGAGTGAGATGCCAGCTCCTTTTATTCAGTCAGTAGCTTCAAACATTTCTGGTATATGAAAAACGTTTTTCAATGGCAAAAATCAATGAATATTGTAAATGCACAAACAGTAATATCTCCACATTGCACGGTGCAATTCTGAAATTTTTAGCTTTTTCCTGTTAATCCTAGCATGATAAAGAAGATTCAAAGAGAGTGAGATGCCAGCTCCTTTCATTCAGTCAGTAGCTTCAAACATTTCTGGTATATGAAAAACATGTTTTTCAATGGCAAAAATCAATGAATATTGTAAATGCACAAACAGTAATATCTCCACATTGCAAAGTGCAATTCTGAAATTTTTTGCTTTTTCCTGCTAATCCTAGCATGATAAAGAAGATTCAAAGAGAGTGAGATGCCAGCTCCTTTCATTCAGTCAGTAGCTTCAAACATTTCTGGTATATGAAAAACGTTTTTCAATGGCAAAAATCAATGAATATTGTAAAAGCACAAACAGTAATATCTCCACATTGCACGGTGCAATTCTGAAATTTTTAGCTTTTTCCTGTTAATCCTAGCATGATAAAGAAGATTCAAAGAGAGTGAGATGCCAGCTCCTTTCATTCAGTCAGTAGCTTCAAACATTTCTGGTATATGAAAAACATGTTTTTCAATGGCAAAAATCAATGAATATTGTAAATGCACAAACAGTAATATCTCCACATTGCAAAGTGCAATTCTGAAATTTTTTGCTTTTTCCTGCTAATCCTAGCATGATAAAGAAGATTCAAAGAGAGTGAGATGCCAGCTCCTTTCATTCAGTCAGTAGCTTCAAACATTTCTGGTATATGAAAAACATGTTTTTCAATGGCAAAAATCAATGAATATTGTAAAAGCACAAACAGTAATATCTCCACATTGCACGGTGCAATTCTGAAATTTTTAGATTTTTCCTGTTAATCCTAGCATGATAAAGAAGATTCAAAGAGAGTGAGATGCCAGCTCCTTTCATTCAGTCAGTAGCTTCAAACATTTCTGGTATATGAAAAACATGTTTTTCAATGGCAAAAATCAATGAATATTGTAAATGCACAAACAGTAATATCTCCACATTGCAAGGTGCAATTCTGAAATTTTTTGCTTTTTCCTGCTAATCCTAGCATGATAAAGAAGATTCAAAGAGAGTGAGATGCCAGCTCCTTTCATTCAGTCAGTAGCTTCAAACATTTCTGGTATATGAAAAACATGTTTTTCAATGGCAAAAATCAATGAATATTGTAAATGCACAAACAGTAATATCTCCACATTGCACGGTGCAATTCTGAAATTTTTAGCTTTTTCCTGTTAATCCTAGCATGATAAAGAAGATTCAAAGAGAGTGAGATGCCAGCTCCTTTCATTCAGTCAGTAGCTTCAAACATTTCTGGTATATGAAAAACATGTTTTTCAATGGCAAAAATCAATGAATATTGTAAATGCACAAACAGTAATATCTCCACATTGCAAAGTGCAATTCTGAAATTTTTTGCTTTTTCCTGCTAATCCTAGCATGATAAAGAAGATTCAAAGAGAGTGAGATGCCAGCTCCTTTCATTCAGTCAGTAGCTTCAAACATTTCTGGTATATGAAAAACATGTTTTTCAATGGCAAAAATCAATGAATATTGTAAATGCACAAACAGTAATATCTCCACATTGCAAAGTGCAATTCTGAAATTTTTTGCTTTTTCCTGCTAATCCTAGCATGATAAAGAAGATTCAAAGAGAGTGAGATGCCAGCTCCTTTCATTCAGTCAGTAGCTTCAAACATTTCTGGTATATGAAAAACATGTTTTTCAATGGCAAAAATCAATGAATATTGTAAATGCACAAACAGTAATATCTCCACATTGCAAGGTGCAATTCTGAAATTTTTTGCTTTTTCCTGCTAATCCTAGCATGATAAAGAAGATTCAAAGAGAGTGAGATGCCAGCTCCTTTTATTCAGTCAGTAGCTTCAAACATTTCTGGTATATGAAAAACGTTTTTCAATGGCAAAAATCAATGAATATTGTAAATGCACAAACAGTAATATCTCCACATTGCACGGTGCAATTCTGAAATTTTTAGCTTTTTCCTGTTAATCCTAGCATGATAAAGAAGATTCAAAGAGAGTGAGATGCCAGCTCCTTTCATTCAGTCAGTAGCTTCAAACATTTCTGGTATATGAAAAACATGTTTTTCAATGGCAAAAATCAATGAATATTGTAAATGCACAAACAGTAATATCTCCACATTGCACGGTGCAATTCTGAAATTTTTAGCTTTTTCCTGTTAATCCTAGCATGATAAAGAAGATTCAAAGAGAGTGAGATGCCAGCTCCTTTCATTCAGTCAGTAGCTTCAAACATTTCTGGTATATGAAAAACATGTTTTTCAATGGCAAAAATCAATGAATATTGTAAATGCACAAACAGTAATATCTCCACATTGCAAAGTGCAATTCTGAAATTTTTTGCTTTTTCCTGCTAATCCTAGCATGATAAAGAAGATTCAAAGAGAGTGAGATGCCAGCTCCTTTCATTCAGTCAGTAGCTTCAAACATTTCTGGTATATGAAAAACATGTTTTTCAATGGCAAAAATCAATGAATATTGTAAATGCACAAACAGTAATATCTCCACATTGCAAGGTGCAATTCTGAAATTTTTTGCTTTTTCCTGCTAATCCTAGCATGATAAAGAAGATTCAAAGAGAGTGAGATGCCAGCTCCTTTTATTCAGTCAGTAGCTTCAAACATTTCTGGTATATGAAAAACGTTTTTCAATGGCAAAAATCAATGAATATTGTAAATGCACAAACAGTAATATCTCCACATTGCACGGTGCAATTCTGAAATTTTTAGCTTTTTCCTGTTAATCCTAGCATGATAAAGAAGATTCAAAGAGAGTGAGATGCCAGCTCCTTTCATTCAGTCAGTAGCTTCAAACATTTCTGGTATATGAAAAACATGTTTTTCAATGGCAAAAATCAATGAATATTGTAAATGCACAAACAGTAATATCTCCACATTGCAAAGTGCAATTCTGAAATTTTTTGCTTTTTCCTGCTAATCCTAGCATGATAAAGAAGATTCAAAGAGAGTGAGATGCCAGCTCCTTTCATTCAGTCAGTAGCTTCAAACATTTCTGGTATATGAAAAACATGTTTTTCAATGGCAAAAATCAATGAATATTGTAAATGCACAAACAGTAATATCTCCACATTGCAAGGTGCAATTCTGAAATTTTTTGCTTTTTCCTGCTAATCCTAGCATGATAAAGAAGATTCAAAGAGAGTGAGATGCCAGCTCCTTTTATTCAGTCAGTAGCTTCAAACATTTCTGGTATATGAAAAACGTTTTTCAATGGCAAAAATCAATGAATATTGTAAATGCACAAACAGTAATATCTCCACATTGCACGGTGCAATTCTGAAATTTTTAGCTTTTTCCTGTTAATCCTAGCATGATAAAGAAGATTCAAAGAGAGTGAGATGCCAGCTCCTTTCATTCAGTCAGTAGCTTCAAACATTTCTGGTATATGAAAAACATGTTTTTCAATGGCAAAAATCAATGAATATTGTAAATGCACAAACAGTAATATCTCCACATTGCAAAGTGCAATTCTGAAATTTTTTGCTTTTTCCTGCTAATCCTAGCATGATAAAGAAGATTCAAAGAGAGTGAGATGCCAGCTCCTTTTATTCAGTCAGTAGCTTCAAACATTTCTGGTATATGAAAAACGTTTTTCAATGGCAAAAATCAATGAATATTGTAAATGCACAAACAGTAATATCTCCAC
The DNA here is from genome assembly GCF_046119375.1 of Phyllobates terribilis. Classification (NCBI taxonomy): domain Eukaryota; kingdom Metazoa; phylum Chordata; class Amphibia; order Anura; family Dendrobatidae; genus Phyllobates; species Phyllobates terribilis. The sequence goes on from NW_027365224.1 coordinate 23,031, forward strand.
ATTGCACGGTGCAATTCTGAAATTTTTAGCTTTTTCCTGTTAATCCTAGCATGATAAAGAAGATTCAAAGAGAGTGAGATGCCAGCTCCTTTCATTCAGTCAGTAGCTTCAAACATTTCTGGTATATGAAAAACATGTTTTTCAATGGCAAAAATCAATGAATATTGTAAATGCACAAACAGTAATATCTCCACATTGCAAGGTGCAATTCTGAAATTTTTTGCTTTTTCCTGTTAATCCTAGCATGATAAAGAAGATTCAAAGAGAGTGAGATGCCAGCTCCTTTCATTCAGTCAGTAGCTTCAAACATTTCTGGTATATGAAAAACATGTTTTTCAATGGCAAAAATCAATGAATATTGTAAATGCACAAACAGTAATATCTCCACATTGCAAGGTGCAATTCTGAAATTTTTTGCTTTTTCCTGCTAATCCTAGCATGATAAAGAAGATTCAAAGAGAGTGAGATGCCAGCTCCTTTTATTCAGTCAGTAGCTTCAAACATTTCTGGTATATGAAAAACGTTTTTCAATGGCAAAAATCAATGAATATTGTAAATGCACAAACAGTAATATCTCCACATTGCACGGTGCAATTCTGAAATTTTTAGCTTTTTCCTGTTAATCCTAGCATGATAAAGAAGATTCAAAGAGAGTGAGATGCCAGCTCCTTTCATTCAGTCAGTAGCTTCAAACATTTCTGGTATATGAAAAACATGTTTTTCAATGGCAAAAATCAATGAATATTGTAAATGCACAAACAGTAATATCTCCACATTGCAAGGTGCAATTCTGAAATTTTTTGCTTTTTCCTGTTAATCCTAGCATGATAAAGAAGATTCAAAGAGAGTGAGATGCCAGCTCCTTTCATTCAGTCAGTAGCTTCAAACATTTCTGGTATATGAAAAACATGTTTTTCAATGGCAAAAATCAATGAATATTGTAAATGCACAAACAGTAATATCTCCACATTGCAAGGTGCAATTCTGAAATTTTTTGCTTTTTCCTGCTAATCCTAGCATGATAAAGAAGATTCAAAGAGAGTGAGATGCCAGCTCCTTTTATTCAGTCAGTAGCTTCAAACATTTCTGGTATATGAAAAACGTTTTTCAATGGCAAAAATCAATGAATATTGTAAATGCACAAACAGTAATATCTCCACATTGCACGGTGCAATTCTGAAATTTTTAGCTTTTTCCTGTTAATCCTAGCATGATAAAGAAGATTCAAAGAGAGTGAGATGCCAGCTCCTTTCATTCAGTCAGTAGCTTCAAACATTTCTGGTATATGAAAAACATGTTTTTCAATGGCAAAAATCAATGAATATTGTAAATGCACAAACAGTAATATCTCCACATTGCAAAGTGCAATTCTGAAATTTTTTGCTTTTTCCTGCTAATCCTAGCATGATAAAGAAGATTCAAAGAGAGTGAGATGCCAGCTCCTTTTATTCAGTCAGTAGCTTCAAACATTTCTGGTATATGAAAAACGTTTTTCAATGGCAAAAATCAATGAATATTGTAAATGCACAAACAGAAATATCTCCACATTGCACGGTGCAATTCTGAAATTTTTAGCTTTTTCCTGTTAATCCTAGCATGATAAAGAAGATTCAAAGAGAGTGAGATGCCAGCTCCTTTCATTCAGTCAGTAGCTTCAAACATTTCTGGTATATGAAAAACATGTTTTTCAATGGCAAAAATCAATGAATATTGTAAATGCACAAACAGTAATATCTCCACATTGCAAAGTGCAATTCTGAAATTTTTTGCTTTTTCCTGCTAATCCTAGCATGATAAAGAAGATTCAAAGAGAGTGAGATGCCAGCTCCTTTCATTCAGTCAGTAGCTTCAAACATTTCTGGTATATGAAAAACATGTTTTTCAATGGCAAAAATCAATGAATATTGTAAATGCACAAACAGTAGTATCTCCACATTGCACGGTGCAATTCTGAAATTTTTTGCTTTTTCCTGCTAATCCTAGCATGATAAAGAAGATTCAAAGAGAGTGAGATGCCAGCTCCTTTTATTCAGTCAGTAGCTTCAAACATTTCTGGTATATGAAAAACGTTTTTCAATGGCAAAAATCAATGAATATTGTAAATGCACAAACAGTAATATCTCCACATTGCACGGTGCAATTCTGAAATTTTTAGCTTTTTCCTGTTAATCCTAGCATGATAAAGAAGATTCAAAGAGAGTGAGATGCCAGCTCCTTTCATTCAGTCAGTAGCTTCAAACATTTCTGGTATATGAAAAACATGTTTTTCAATGGCAAAAATCAATGAATATTGTAAATGCACAAACAGTAATATCTCCACATTGCAAAGTGCAATTCTGAAATTTTTTGCTTTTTCCTGCTAATCCTAGCATGATAAAGAAGATTCAAAGAGAGTGAGATGCCAGCTCCTTTCATTCAGTCAGTAGCTTCAAACATTTCTGGTATATGAAAAACGTTTTTCAATGGCAAAAATCAATGAATATTGTAAAAGCACAAACAGTAATATCTCCACATTGCACGGTGCAATTCTGAAATTTTTAGCTTTTTCCTGTTAATCCTAGCATGATAAAGAAGATTCAAAGAGAGTGAGATGCCAGCTCCTTTCATTCAGTCAGTAGCTTCAAACATTTCTGGTATATGAAAAACATGTTTTTCAATGGCAAAAATCAATGAATATTGTAAATGCACAAACAGTAATATCTCCACATTGCAAAGTGCAATTCTGAAATTTTTTGCTTTTTCCTGCTAATCCTAGCATGATAAAGAAGATTCAAAGAGAGTGAGATGCCAGCTCCTTTCATTCAGTCAGTAGCTTCAAACATTTCTGGTATATGAAAAACATGTTTTTCAATGGCAAAAATCAATGAATATTGTAAAAGCACAAACAGTAATATCTCCACATTGCACGGTGCAATTCTGAAATTTTTAGATTTTTCCTGTTAATCCTAGCATGATAAAGAAGATTCAAAGAGAGTGAGATGCCAGCTCCTTTCATTCAGTCAGTAGCTTCAAACATTTCTGGTATATGAAAAACATGTTTTTCAATGGCAAAAATCAATGAATATTGTAAATGCACAAACAGTAATATCTCCACATTGCAAGGTGCAATTCTGAAATTTTTTGCTTTTTCCTGCTAATCCTAGCATGATAAAGAAGATTCAAAGAGAGTGAGATGCCAGCTCCTTTCATTCAGTCAGTAGCTTCAAACATTTCTGGTATATGAAAAACATGTTTTTCAATGGCAAAAATCAATGAATATTGTAAATGCACAAACAGTAATATCTCCACATTGCACGGTGCAATTCTGAAATTTTTAGCTTTTTCCTGTTAATCCTAGCATGATAAAGAAGATTCAAAGAGAGTGAGATGCCAGCTCCTTTCATTCAGTCAGTAGCTTCAAACATTTCTGGTATATGAAAAACATGTTTTTCAATGGCAAAAATCAATGAATATTGTAAATGCACAAACAGTAATATCTCCACATTGCAAAGTGCAATTCTGAAATTTTTTGCTTTTTCCTGCTAATCCTAGCATGATAAAGAAGATTCAAAGAGAGTGAGATGCCAGCTCCTTTCATTCAGTCAGTAGCTTCAAACATTTCTGGTATATGAAAAACATGTTTTTCAATGGCAAAAATCAATGAATATTGTAAATGCACAAACAGTAATATCTCCACATTGCAAAGTGCAATTCTGAAATTTTTTGCTTTTTCCTGCTAATCCTAGCATGATAAAGAAGATTCAAAGAGAGTGAGATGCCAGCTCCTTTTATTCAGTCAGTAGCTTCAAACATTTCTGGTATATGAAAAACGTTTTTCAATGGCAAAAATCAATGAATATTGTAAATGCACAAACAGTAATATCTCCACATTGCACGGTGCAATTCTGAAATTTTTAGCTTTTTCCTGTTAATCCTAGCATGATAAAGAAGATTCAAAGAGAGTGAGATGCCAGCTCCTTTCATTCAGTCAGTAGCTTCAAACATTTCTGGTATATGAAAAACATGTTTTTCAATGGCAAAAATCAATGAATATTGTAAATGCACAAACAGTAATATCTCCACATTGCAAGGTGCAATTCTGAAATTTTTTGCTTTTTCCTGCTAATCCTAGCATGATAAAGAAGATTCAAAGAGAGTGAGATGCCAGCTCCTTTCATTCAGTCAGTAGCTTCAAACATTTCTGGTATATGAAAACCATGTTTTTCAATGGCAAAAATCAATGAATATTGTAAATGCACAAACAGTAATATCTCCACATTGCACGGTGCAATTCTGAAATTTGTAGCTTTTTCCTGTTAATCCTAGCATGATAAAGAAGATTCAAAGAGAGTGAGATGCCAGCTCCTTTCATTCAGTCAGTAGCTTCAAACATTTCTGGTATATCAAAAACATGTTTTTCAATGGCAAAAATCAATGAATATTGTAAATGCACAAACAGTAATATCTCCACATTGCAAGGTGCAATTCTGAAATTTTTTGCTTTTTCCTGTTAATCCTAGCATGATAAAGAAGATTCAAAGAGAGTGAGATGCCAGCTCCTTTCATTCAATCAGTAGCTTCAAACATTTCTGGTATATGAAAAACATGTTTTTCAATGGCAAAAATCAATGAATATTGTAAATGCACAAACAGTAATATCTCCACATTGCAAAGTGCAATTCTGAAATTTTTTGCTTTTTCCTGCTAATCCTAGCATGATAAAGAAGATTCAAAGAGAGTGAGATGCCAGCTCCTTTCATTCAGTCAGTAGCTTCAAACATTTCTGGTATATGAAAAACATGTTTTTCAATGGCAAAAATCAATGAATATTGTAAAAGCACAAACAGTAATATCTCCACATTGCACGGTGCAATTCTGAAATTTTTAGCTTTTTCCTGTTAATCCTAGCATGATAAAGAAGATTCAAAGAGAGTGAGATGCCAGCTCCTTTCATTCAGTCAGTAGCTTCAAACATTTCTGGTATATGAAAAACATGTTTTTCAATGGCAAAAATCAATGAATATTGTAAATGCACAAACAGTAATATCTCCACATTGCAAAGTGCAATTCTGAAATTTTTTGCTTTTTCCTGCTAATCCTAGCATGATAAAGAAGATTCAAAGAGAGTGAGATGCCAGCTCCTTTCATTCAGTCAGTAGCTTCAAACATTTCTGGTATATGAAAAACATGTTTTTCAATGGCAAAAATCAATGAATATTGTAAAAGCACAAACAGTAATATCTCCACATTGCACGGTGCAATTCTGAAATTTTTAGATTTTTCCTGTTAATCCTAGCATGATAAAGAAGATTCAAAGAGAGTGAGATGCCAGCTCCTTTCATTCAGTCAGTAGCTTCAAACATTTCTGGTATATGAAAAACATGTTTTTCAATGGCAAAAATCAATGAATATTGTAAATGCACAAACAGTAATATCTCCACATTGCAAGGTGCAATTCTGAAATTTTTTGCTTTTTCCTGCTAATCCTAGCATGATAAAGAAGATTCAAAGAGAGTGAGATGCCAGCTCCTTTCATTCAGTCAGTAGCTTCAAACATTTCTGGTATATGAAAAACATGTTTTTCAATGGCAAAAATCAATGAATATTGTAAATGCACAAACAGTAATATCTCCACATTGCACGGTGCAATTCTGAAATTTTTAGCTTTTTCCTGTTAATCCTAGCATGATAAAGAAGATTCAAAGAGAGTGAGATGCCAGCTCCTTTCATTCAGTCAGTAGCTTCAAACATTTCTGGTATATGAAAAACATGTTTTTCAATGGCAAAAATCAATGAATATTGTAAATGCACAAACAGTAATATCTCCACATTGCAAGGTGCAATTCTGAAATTTTTTGCTTTTTCCTGTTAATCCTAGCATGATAAAGAAGATTCAAAGAGAGTGAGATGCCAGCTCCTTTCATTCAGTCAGTAGCTTCAAACATTTCTGGTATATGAAAAACATGTTTTTCAATGGCAAAAATCAATGAATATTGTAAATGCACAAACAGTAATATCTCCACATTGCACGGTGCAATTCTGAAATTTTTAGCTTTTTCCTGTTAATCCTAGCATGATAAAGAAGATTCAAAGAGAGTGAGATGCCAGCTCCTTTCATTCAGTCAGTAGCTTCAAACATTTCTGGTATATGAAAAACATGTTTTTCAATGGCAAAAATCAATGAATATTGTAAATGCACAAACAGTAATATCTCCACATTGCAAGGTGCAATTCTGAAATTTTTTGCTTTTTCCTGCTAATCCTAGCATGATAAAGAAGATTCAAAGAGAGTGAGATGCCAGCTCCTTTCATTCAGTCAGTAGCTTCAAACATTTCTGGTATATGAAAACCATGTTTTTCAATGGCAAAAATCAATGAATATTGTAAATGCACAAACAGTAATATCTCCACATTGCACGGTGCAATTCTGAAATTTGTAGCTTTTTCCTGTTAATCCTAGCATGATAAAGAAGATTCAAAGAGAGTGAGATGCCAGCTCCTTTCATTCAGTCAGTAGCTTCAAACATTTCTGGTATATCAAAAACATGTTTTTCAATGGCAAAAATCAATGAATATTGTAAATGCACAAACAGTAATATCTCCACATTGCAAGGTGCAATTCTGAAATTTTTTGCTTTTTCCTGTTAATCCTAGCATGATAAAGAAGATTCAAAGAGAGTGAGATGCCAGCTCCTTTCATTCAATCAGTAGCTTCAAACATTTCTGGTATATGAAAAACATGTTTTTCAATGGCAAAAATCAATGAATATTGTAAATGCACAAACAGTAATATCTCCGCATTGCAAGGTGCAATTCTGAAATTTTTTGCTTTTTCCTGCTAATCCTAGCATGATAAAGAAGATTCAAAGAGAGTGAGATGCCAGCTCCTTTCATTCAGTCAGTAGCTTCAAACATTTCTGGTATATGAAAAACATGTTTTTCAATGGCAAAAATCAATGAATATTGTAAATGCACAAACAGTATTATCTCCACATTGCACGGTGCAATTCTGAAATTTTTAGCTTTTTCCTGCTAATCCTAGCATGATAAAGAAGATTCAAAGAGAGTGAGATGCCAGCTCCTTTCATTCAGTCAGTAGCTTCAAACATTTCTGGTATATGAAAAACATGTTTTTCAATGGCAAAAATCAATGAATATTGTAAATGCACAAACAGTAATATCTCCACATTGCACGGTGCAATTCTGAAATTTTTAGCTTTTTCCTGTTAATCCTAGCATGATAAAGAAGATTCAAAGAGAGTGAGATGCCAGCTCCTTTCATTCAGTCAGTAGCTTCAAACATTTCTGGTATATGAAAAACATGTTTTTCAATGGCAAAAATCAATGAATATTGTAAATGCACAAACAGTAATATCTCCACATTGCACGGTGCAATTCTGAAATTTTTAGCTTTTTCCTGTTAATCCTAGCATGATAAAGAAGATTCAAAGAGAGTGAGATGCCAGCTCCTTTCATTCAGTCAGTAGCTTCAAACATTTCTGGTATATGAAAAACATGTTTTTCAATGGCAAAAATCAATGAATATTGTAAATGCACAAACAGTAATATCTCCACATTGCAAGGTGCAATTCTGAAATTTTTTGCTTTTTCCTGTTAATCCTAGCATGATAAAGAAGATTCAAAGAGAGTGAGATGCCAGCTCCTTTCATTCAGTCAGTAGCTTCAAACATTTCTGGTATATGAAAAACATGTTTTTCAATGGCAAAAATCAATGAATATTGTAAATGCACAAACAGTAATATCTCCACATTGCACGGTGCAATTCTGAAATTTTTAGCTTTTTCCTGTTAATCCTAGCATGATAAAGAAGATTCAAAGAGAGTGAGATGCCAGCTCCTTTCATTCAGTCAGTAGCTTCAAACATTTCTGGTATATGAAAAACATGTTTTTCAATGGCAAAAATCAATGAATATTGTAAATGCACAAACAGTAATATCTCCACATTGCAAGGTGCAATTCTGAAATTTTTTGCTTTTTCCTGCTAATCCTAGCATGATAAAGAAGATTCAAAGAGAGTGAGATGCCAGCTCCTTTCATTCAGTCAGTAGCTTCAAACATTTCTGGTATATGAAAACCATGTTTTTCAATGGCAAAAATCAATGAATATTGTAAATGCACAAACAGTAATATCTCCACATTGCACGGTGCAATTCTGAAATTTGTAGCTTTTTCCTGTTAATCCTAGCATGATAAAGAAGATTCAAAGAGAGTGAGATGCCAGCTCCTTTCATTCAGTCAGTAGCTTCAAACATTTCTGGTATATCAAAAACATGTTTTTCAATGGCAAAAATCAATGAATATTGTAAATGCACAAACAGTAATATCTCCACATTGCAAGGTGCAATTCTGAAATTTTTTGCTTTTTCCTGTTAATCCTAGCATGATAAAGAAGATTCAAAGAGAGTGAGATGCCAGCTCCTTTCATTCAATCAGTAGCTTCAAACATTTCTGGTATATGAAAAACATGTTTTTCAATGGCAAAAATCAATGAATATTGTAAATGCACAAACAGTAATATCTCCGCATTGCAAGGTGCAATTCTGAAATTTTTTGCTTTTTCCTGCTAATCCTAGCATGATAAAGAAGATTCAAAGAGAGTGAGATGCCAGCTCCTTTCATTCAGTCAGTAGCTTCAAACATTTCTGGTATATGAAAAACATGTTTTTCAATGGCAAAAATCAATGAATATTGTAAATGCACAAACAGTATTATCTCCACATTGCACGGTGCAATTCTGAAATTTTTAGCTTTTTCCTGCTAATCCTAGCATGATAAAGAAGATTCAAAGAGAGTGAGATGCCAGCTCCTTTCATTCAGTCAGTAGCTTCAAACATTTCTGGTATATGAAAAACATGTTTTTCAATGGCAAAAATCAATGAATATTGTAAATGCACAAACAGTAATATCTCCACATTGCACGGTGCAATTCTGAAATTTTTAGCTTTTTCCTGTTAATCCTAGCATGATAAAGAAGATTCAAAGAGAGTGAGATGCCAGCTCCTTTCATTCAGTCAGTAGCTTCAAACATTTCTGGTATATGAAAAACATGTTTTTCAATGGCAAAAATCAATGAATATTGTAAATGCACAAACAGTAATATCTCCACATTGCACGGTGCAATTCTGAAATTTTTAGCTTTTTCCTGTTAATCCTAGCATGATAAAGAAGATTCAAAGAGAGTGAGATGCCAGCTCCTTTCATTCAGTCAGTAGCTTCAAACATTTCTGGTATATGAAAAACATGTTTTTCAATGGCAAAAATCAATGAATATTGTAAATGCACAAACAGTAATATCTCCACATTGCAAGGTGCAATTCTGAAATTTTTTGCTTTTTCCTGTTAATCCTAGCATGATAAAGAAGATTCAAAGAGAGTGAGATGCCAGCTCCTTTCATTCAGTCAGTAGCTTCAAACATTTCTGGTATATGAAAAACATGTTTTTCAATGGCAAAAATCAATGAATATTGTAAATGCACAAACAGTAATATCTCCACATTGCAAGGTGCAATTCTGAAATTTTTTGCTTTTTCCTGCTAATCCTAGCATGATAAAGAAGATTCAAAGAGAGTGAGATGCCAGCTCCTTTTATTCAGTCAGAAGCTTCAAACATTTCTGGTATATGAAAAACGTTTTTCAATGGCAAAAATCAATGAATATTGTAAATGCACAAACAGTAATATCTCCACATTGCACGGTGCAATTCTGAAATTTTTAGCTTTTTCCTGTTAGAAAAACGTTTTTCAATGGCAAAAATCAATGAATATTGTAAATGCACAAACAGTAATATCTCCACATTGCAAGGTGCAATTCTGAAATTTTTTGCTTTTTCCTGTTAATCCTAGCATGATAAAGAAGATTCAAAGAGAGTGAGATGCCAGCTCCTTTCATTCAGTCAGTAGCTTCAAACATTTCTGGTATATGAAAAACATGTTTTTCAATGGCAAAAATCAATGAATATTGTAAATGCACAAACAGTAATATCTCCACATTGCAAGGTGCAATTCTGAAATTTTTTGCTTTTTCCTGCTAATCCTAGCATGATAAAGAAGATTCAAAGAGAGTGAGATGCCAGCTCCTTTCATTCAGTCAGTAGCTTCAAACATTTCTGGTATATGAAAAACGTTTTTCAATGGCAAAAATCAATGAATATTGTAAATGCACAAACAGTAATATCTCCACATTGCAAGGTGCAATTCTGAAATTTTTTGCTTTTTCCTGTTAATCCTAGCATGATAAAGAAGATTCAAAGAGAGTGAGATGCCAGCTCCTTTCATTCAGTCAGTAGCTTCAAACATTTCTGGTATATGAAAAACGTTTTTCAATGGCAAAAATCAATGAATATTGTAAATGCACAAACAGTAATATCTCCGCATTGCAAGGTGCAATTCTGAAATTTTTTGCTTTTTCCTGCTAATCCTAGCATGATAAAGAAGATTCAAAGAGAGTGAGATGCCAGCTCCTTTCATTCAGTCAGTAGCTTCAAACATTTCTGGTATATGAAAAACATGTTTTTCAATGGCAAAAATCAATGAATATTGTAAATGCACAAACAGTAATATCTCCACATTGCACGGTGCAATTCTGAAATTTTTTGCTTTTTCCTGTTAATCCTAGCATGATAAAGAAGATTCAAAGAGAGTGAGATGCCAGCTCCTTTCATTCAATCAGTAGCTTCAAACATTTCTGGTATATGAAAAACATGTTTTTCAATGGCAAAAATCAATGAATATTGTAAATGCACAAACAGTAATATCTCCGCATTGCAAGGTGCAATTCTGAAATTTTTTGCTTTTTCCTGCTAATCCTAGCATGATAAAGAAGATTCAAAGAGAGTGAGATGCCAGCTCCTTTCATTCAGTCAGTAGCTTCAAACATTTCTGGTATATGAAAAACATGTTTTTCAATGGCAAAAATCAATGAATATTGTAAATGCACAAACAGTAATATCTCCACATTGCACGGTGCAATTCTGAAATTTTTAGCTTTTTCCTGCTAATCCTAGCATGATAAAGAAGATTCAAAGAGAGTGAGATGCCAGCTCCTTTCATTCAGTCAGTAGCTTCAAACATTTCTGGTATATGAAAAACATGTTTTTCAATGGCAAAAATCAATGAATATTGTAAATGCACAAACAGTAATATCTCCACATTGCACGGTGCAATTCTGAAATTTTTAGCTTTTTCCTGTTAATCCTAGCATGATAAAGAAGATTCAAAGAGAGTGAGATGCCAGCTCCTTTCATTCAGTCAGTAGCTTCAAACATTTCTGGTATATGAAAAACATGTTTTTCAATGGCAAAAATCAATGAATATTGTAAATGCACAAACAGTAATATCTCCACATTGCACGGTGCAATTCTGAAATTTTTAGCTTTTTCCTGTTAATCCTAGCATGATAAAGAAGATTCAAAGAGAGTGAGATGCCAGCTCCTTTCATTCAGTCAGTAGCTTCAAACATTTCTGGTATATGAAAAACATGTTTTTCAATGGCAAAAATCAATGAATATTGTAAATGCACAAACAGTAATATCTCCACATTGCAAGGTGCAATTCTGAAATTTTTTGCTTTTTCCTGTTAATCCTAGCATGATAAAGAAGATTCAAAGAGAGTGAGATGCCAGCTCCTTTCATTCAGTCAGTAGCTTCAAACATTTCTGGTATATGAAAAACATGTTTTTCAATGGCAAAAATCAATGAATATTGTAAATGCACAAACAGTAATATCTCCACATTGCAAGGTGCAATTCTGAAATTTTTTGCTTTTTCCTGCTAATCCTAGCATGATAAAGAAGATTCAAAGAGAGTGAGATGCCAGCTCCTTTTATTCAGTCAGTAGCTTCAAACATTTCTGGTATATGAAAAACGTTTTTCAATGGCAAAAATCAATGAATATTGTAAATGCACAAACAGTAATATCTCCACATTGCACGGTGCAATTCTGAAATTTTTAGCTTTTTCCTGTTAATCCTAGCATGATAAAGAAGATTCAAAGAGAGTGAGATGCCAGCTCCTTTCATTCAGTCAGTAGCTTCAAACATTTCTGGTATATGAAAAACATGTTTTTCAATGGCAAAAATCAATGAATATTGTAAATGCACAAACAGTAATATCTCCACATTGCAAAGTGCAATTCTGAAATTTTTTGCTTTTTCCTGCTAATCCTAGCATGATAAAGAAGATTCAAAGAGAGTGAGATGCCAGCTCCTTTCATTCAGTCAGTAGCTTCAAACATTTCTGGTATATGAAAAACATGTTTTTCAATGGCAAAAATCAATGAATATTGTAAATGCACAAACAGTAATATCTCCACATTGCAAGGTGCAATTCTGAAATTTTTTGCTTTTTCCTGTTAATCCTAGCATGATAAAGAAGATTCAAAGAGAGTGAGATGCCAGCTCCTTTCATTCAATCAGTAGCTTCAAACATTTCTGGTATATGAAAAACATGTTTTTCAATGGCAAAAATCAATGAATATTGTAAATGCACAAACAGTAATATCTCCGCATTGCAAGGTGCAATTCTGAAATTTTTTGCTTTTTCCTGCTAATCCTAGCATGATAAAGAAGATTCAAAGAGAGTGAGATGCCAGCTCCTTTCATTCAGTCAGTAGCTTCAAACATTTCTGGTATATGAAAAACATGTTTTTCAATGGCAAAAATCAATGAATATTGTAAATGCACAAACAGTAATATCTCCACATTGCACGGTGCAATTCTGAAATTTTTAGCTTTTTCCTGCTAATCCTAGCATGATAAAGAAGATTCAAAGAGAGTGAGATGCCAGCTCCTTTCATTCAGTCAGTAGCTTCAAACATTTCTGGTATATGAAAAACATGTTTTTCAATGGCAAAAATCAATGAATATTGTAAATGCACAAACAGTAATATCTCCACATTGCACGGTGCAATTCTGAAATTTTTAGCTTTTCCTGTTAATCCTAGCATGATAAAGAAGATTCAAAGAGAGTGAGATGCCAGCTCCTTTCATTCAGTCAGTAGCTTCAAACATTTCTGGTATATGAAAAACATGTTTTTCAATGGCAAAAATCAATGAATATTGTAAATGCACAAACAGTAATATCTCCACATTGCACGGTGCAATTCTGAAATTTTTAGCTTTTTCCTGTTAATCCTAGCATGATAAAGAAGATTCAAAGAGAGTGAGATGCCAGCTCCTTTCATTCAGTCAGTAGCTTCAAACATTTCTGGTATATGAAAAACATGTTTTTCAATGGCAAAAATCAATGAATATTGTAAATGCACAAACAGTAATATCTCCACATTGCAAGGTGCAATTCTGAAATTTTTTGCTTTTTCCTGCTAATCCTAGCATGATAAAGAAGATTCAAAGAGAGTGAGATGCCAGCTCCTTTTATTCAGTCAGTAGCTTCAAACATTTCTGGTATATGAAAAACGTTTTTCAATGGCAAAAATCAATGAATATTGTAAATGCACAAACAGTAATATCTCCACATTGCACGGTGCAATTCTGAAATTTTTAGCTTTTTCCTCTTAATCCTAGCATGATAAAGAAGATTCAAAGAGAGTGAGATGCCAGCTCCTTTCATTCAGTCAGTAGCTTCAAACATTTCTGGTATATGAAAAACATGTTTTTCAATGGCAAAAATCAATGAATATTGTAAATGCACAAACAGTAATATCTCCACATTGCAAAGTGCAATTCTGAAATTTTTTGCTTTTTCCTGCTAATCCTAGCATGATAAAGAAGATTCAAAGAGAGTGAGATGCCAGCTCCTTTCATTCAGTCAGTAGCTTCAAACATTTCTGGTATATGAAAAACATGTTTTTCAATGGCAAAAATCAATGAATATTGTAAATGCACAAACAGTAATATCTCCACATTGCAAGGTGCAATTCTGAAATTTTTTGCTTTTTCCTGTTAATCCTAGCATGATAAAGAAGATTCAAAGAGAGTGAGATGCCAGCTCCTTTCATTCAATCAGTAGCTTCAAACATTTCTGGTATATGAAAAACATGTTTTTCAATGGCAAAAATCAATGAATATTGTAAATGCACAAACAGTAATATCTCCGCATTGCAAGGTGCAATTCTGAAATTTTTTGCTTTTTCCTGCTAATCCTAGCATGATAAAGAAGATTCAAAGAGAGTGAGATGCCAGCTCCTTTCATTCAGTCAGTAGCTTCAAACATTTCTGGTATATGAAAAACATGTTTTTCAATGGCAAAAATCAATGAATATTGTAAATGCACAAACAGTAATATCTCCACATTGCACGGTGCAATTCTGAAATTTTTAGCTTTTTCCTGCTAATCCTAGCATGATAAAGAAGATTCAAAGAGAGTGAGATGCCAGCTCCTTTCATTCAGTCAGTAGCTTCAAACATTTCTGGTATATGAAAAACATGTTTTTCAATGGCAAAAATCAATGAATATTGTAAATGCACAAACAGTAATATCTCCACATTGCACGGTGCAATTCTGAAATTTTTAGCTTTTTCCTGTTAATCCTAGCATGATAAAGAAGATTCAAAGAGAGTGAGATGCCAGCTCCTTTCATTCAGTCAGTAGCTTCAAACATTTCTGGTATATGAAAAACATGTTTTTCAATGGCAAAAATCAATGAATATTGTAAATGCACAAACAGTAATATCTCCACATTGCACGGTGCAATTCTGAAATTTTTAGCTTTTTCCTGTTAATCCTAGCATGATAAAGAAGATTCAAAGAGAGTGAGATGCCAGCTCCTTTCATTCAGTCAGTAGCTTCAAACATTTCTGGTATATGAAAAACATGTTTTTCAATGGCAAAAATCAATGAATATTGTAAATGCACAAACAGTAATATCTCCACATTGCAAGGTGCAATTCTGAAATTTTTTGCTTTTTCCTGTTAATCCTAGCATGATAAAGAAGATTCAAAGAGAGTGAGATGCCAGCTCCTTTCATTCAGTCAGTAGCTTCAAACATTTCTGGTATATGAAAAACATGTTTTTCAATGGCAAAAATCAATGAATATTGTAAATGCACAAACAGTAATTTCTCCGCATTGCAAGGTGCAATTCTGAAATTTTTTGCTTTTTCCTGCTCCTCTTAGCATGATAAAGAAGATTCAAAGAGAGTGAGATGCCAGCTCCTTTCATTCAGTCAGTAGCTTCAAACATTTCTGGTATATGAATAACATGATGTTTTTCAATGGCAAAAATCAATGAATATTGTAAATGCACAAACAGTAATTTCTCCGCATTGCAAGGTGCAAGTCTGAAATTTTTTGCTTTTTACTGCTCCTCTTAGCATGATAAAGAAGATTCAAAGAGAGTGAGATGCCAGCTACTTTCATTCAGTCAGTAGCTTCAATCATTTCTGGACGTTTTTCAATGGTAAAAATCAATGAATATTGTAAATGCACAAACAGTAATTTCTCCACATTGCAAGGTGCAATTCTGAAATTTTTTGCTTTTTCCTGCTCCTCTTAGCATGATAAAGAAGATTCAAAGAGAGTGAGATGCCAGCTCCTTTCATTCAGTCAGTAGCTTCAAACATTTCTGGTATATGAATAACATGTTTTTCAATGGCAAAAATCAATGAATATTGTAAATGCACAAACAGTAATTTCTCCGCATTGCAAGGTGCAATTCTGAAATTTTTTGCTTTATCCTGCTCCTCTTAGCATGATAAAGAAGATTCAAAGAGAGTGAGATGCCAGCTCCTTTCATTCAGTCAGTAGCTTCAATCATTTCTGGATGTTTTTCAATGGCAAAAATCAATGAATATTGTAAATGCACAAACTGTAATTTCTCCGCATTGCAAGGTGCAATTCTGAAATTTTTTGCTTTTTCCTGCTCCTCTTAGCATGATAAAGAAGATTCAAAGAGAGTGAGATGCCAGCTCCTTTCATTCAGTCAGTAGCTTCAAACATTTCTGGTATATGAATAACATGTTTTTCAATGGTAAAAATCAATGAATATTGTAAATGCACAAACAGTAATTTCTCCGCAATGCAAGGTGCAATTCTGAAATTTTTTGCTTTTTCCCGCTCCTCTTAGCATGATAAAGAAGATTCAAAGAGAGTGAGGTGCCAGCTCCTTTCATTCAGTCAGTAGCTTCAAACATTTCTGGTATATGAATAACATGTTTTTCAATGGCAAAAATCAATGAATATTGTAAATGCACAAACAGTAATTTCTCCGCATTGCAAGGTGCAATTCTGAAATTTTTTGATTTTTCCTGCTCCTCTTAGCATGATAAAGAAAATTCAAAGAGAGTGAGATGCCGGCTCCTTTCATTCAGTCAGTAGCTTCAATCATTTCTGGACGTTTTTCAATGGCAAAAATCAATGAATATTGTAAATGCACAAACAGTAATTTCTCCGCATTGCAAGGTGCAATTCTGAAATTTTTTGCTTTTTCCTGCTCCTCTTAGCATGATAAAGAAGATTCAAAGAGAGTGAGATGCCAGCTCCTTTCATTCAGTCAGTAGCTTCAAACATTTCTGGTATATGAATAACATGATGTTTTTCAATGGCAAAAATCAATGAATATTGTAAATGCACAAACAGTAATTTCTCCGCATTGCAAGGTGCAATTCTGAAATTTTTTGCTTTTTCCTGCTCCTCTTAGCATGATAAAGAAGATTCAAAGAGAGTGAGATGCCAGCTCCTTTCATTCAGTCAGTAGCTTCAAACATTTCTGGTATATGAATAACATGATGTTTTTCAATGGCAAAAATCAATGAATATTGTAAATGCACAAACAGTAATTTCTCCGCATTGCAAGGTGCAATTCTGAAATTTTTTGCTTTTTCCTGCTCCTCTTAGCATGATAAAGAAGATTCAAAGAGAGTGACATGCCAGCTCCTTTCATTCAGTCAGTAGCTTCAATCATTTCTGGATGTTTTTCAATGGCAAAAATCAATGAATATTGTAAATGCACAAACTGTAATTTCTCCGCATTGCAAGGTGCAATTCTGAAATTTTTTGCTTTTTCCTGCTCCTCTTAGTATGATAAAGAAGATTCAAAGAGAGTGAGATGCCAGCTCCTTTCATTCAGTCAGTAGCTTCAATCATTTCTGGACGTTTTTCAGTGGCAAAAATCAATGAATATTGTAAATGCACAAACAGTAATTTCTCCGCATTGCAAGGTGCAATTCTGAAATTTTTTGCTTTTTCCCGCTCCTCTTAGCATGATAAAGAAGATACAAAGAGAGTGATGTGCCAGCTCCTTTCATTCAGTCAGTAGCTTCAAACATTTCTGGTATATGAATAACATGTTTTTCAATGGCAAAAATCAATGAATATTGTAAATGCACAAACAGTAATTTCTCCGCATTGCAAGGTGCAATTCTGAAATTTTTTGCTTTTTCCTGCTCCTCTTAGCATGATAAAGAAGATTCAAAGAGAGTGAGATGCCAGCTCCTTTCATTCAGTCAGTAGCTTCAAACATTTCTGGTATATGAATAACATGATGTTTTTCAATGGCAAAAATCAATGAATATTGTAAATGCACAAACAGTAATTTCTCCGCATTGCAAGGTGCAAGTCTGAAATTTTTTGCTTTTTCCTGCTCCTCTTAGCATGATAAAGAAGATTCAAAGAGAGTGAGATGCCAGTTACTTTCATTCAGTCAGTAGCTTCAATCATTTCTGGACGTTTTTCAATGGTAAAAATCAATGAATATTGTAAATGCACAAACAGTAATTTCTCCACATTGCAAGGTGCAATTCTGAAATTTTTTGCTTTTTCCTGCTCCTCTTAGCATGATAAAGAAGATTCAAAGAGAGTGAGATGCCAGCTCCTTTCATTCAGTCAGTAGCTTCAAACATTTCTGGTATATGAATAACATGATGTTTTTCAATGGCAAAAATCAATGAATATTGTAAATGCACAAACAGTAATTTCTCCGCATTGCAAGGTGCAATTCTGAAATTTTTTGCTTTTTCCTGCTCCTCTTAGCATGATAAAGAAGATTCAAAGAGAGTGAGATGCCAGCTCCTTTCATTCAGTCAGTAGCTTCAAACATTTCTGGTATATGAATAACATGATGTTTTTCAATGGCAAAAATCAATGAATATTGTAAATGCACAAACAGTAATTTCTCCGCATTGCAAGGTGCAATTCTGAAATTTTTTGCTTTTTCCTGCTCCTCTTAGCATGATAAAGAAGATTCAAAGAGAGTGAGATGCCAGCTCCTTTCATTCAGTCAGTAGCTTCAATCATTTCTGGATGTTTTTCAATGGCAAAAATCAATGAATATTGTAAATTCACAAACAGTAATTTCTCCGCATTGCAAGGTGCAATTCTGAAATTTTTTGCTTTTTCCTGCTCCTCTTAGCATGATAAAGAAGATTCAAAGAGAGTGAGATGCCAGCTCCTTTCATTCAGTCAGTAGCTTCAAACATTTCTTTTATATGAATAACATGATGTTTTTCAATGGCAAAAATCAATGAATATTGTAAATGCACAAACAGTAATTTCTCCGCATTGCAAGGTGCAATTCTGAAATTTTTTGCTTTTTCCTGCTCCTCTTAGCATGATAAAGAAGATTCAAAGAGAGTGAGATGCCAGCTCCTTTCATTCAGTCAGTAGCTTCAATCATTTCTGGACGTTTTTCAATGGCAAAAATCAATGAATATTGTAAATGCACAAACAGTAATTTCTCCGCATTGCAAGGTGCAATTCTGAAATTTTTTACTTTTTCCTGCTCCTCTTAGCATGATAAAGAAGATTCAAAGAGAGTGAGATGCCAGCTCCTTTCATTCAGTCAGTAGCTTCAATCATTTCTGGTATATGAATAACATGATGTTTTTCAATCGCAAAAATCAATGAATATTGTAAATGCACAAACAGTAATTTCTCCGCATTGCAAGGTGCAATTCTGAAATTTTTTGCTTTTTCCTGCTCCGCTTAGCATGATAAAGAAGATTCAAAGAGAGTGAGATGCCAGCTCCTTTCATTCAGTCAGTAGCTTCAATCATTTCTGGATGTTTTTCAATGGCAAAAATCAATGAATATTGGAAATGCACAAACAGTAATTTCTCCGCATTGCAAGGTGCAATTCTGAAATTTTTTGCTTTTTCCTGCTCCTCTTAGCATGATAAAGAAGATTCAAAGAGAGTGAGATGCCAGCTCCTTTCCTTCAGTCAGTAGCTTCAATCATTTCTGGTATATGAATAACATGATGTTTTTCAATGGCAAAAATCAATGAATTTTGTAAATGCACAAACAGTAATTTCTCCGCATTGCAAAGCGCAATTCTGAATTTTTTTGCTTTTTCCTGCTCCTCTTAGCATGATAAAGAAGATTCAAAGAGAGTGAGATGCCAGCTCCTTTCGTTCAGTCAGTAGCTTCAATCATTTCTGGACATTTTTCAATGGCAAAAATCAATGAATATTGTAAATGCACAAACAGTAATTTCTCCGCATGGCAAGGTGCAATTCTGAAATTTTTTGCTTTTTCCTGCTCCTCTTAGCATGATAAAGAAGATTCAAAGAGAGTGAAATGCCAGCTCCTTTCATTCAGTCAGTAGCTTCAATCATTTCTGGACGTTTTTCAATGGCAAAAATCAATGAATATTGTAAATGCACAAACAGTAATTTCTCCGCATTGCAAGGTGCAATTCTGAAATTTTTTGCTTTTTCCTGCTCCTCTTAGCATGATAAAGAAGATTCAAAGAGAGTGAGATGCCAGCTCCTTTCATTCAGTCAGTAGCTTCAATCATTTCTGGACGTTTTTCAATGGCAAAAATCAATGAATATTGTAAATGCACAAACAGTAATTTCTCCGCATTGCAAGGTGCAATTCTGAAATTTTTTGCTTTTTCCTGCTCCTCTTAGCATGATAAAGAAGATTCAAAGAGAGTGAGATGCCAGCTCCTTTCCTTCAGTCAGTAGCGTCAATCATTTCTGGCATATGAATAACATGATGTTTTTCAATGGCAAAAATCAATGAATTTTGTAAATGCACAAACAGTAATTTCTCCGCATTGCAAGGCGCAATTCTGAAATTTTTTGCTTTTTCCTGCTCCTCTTAGCATGATAAAGAAGATTCAAAGAGAGTGAGATGCCAGCTCCTTTCATTCAGTCAGTAGCTTCAATCATTTCTGGACATTTTTCAATGGCAAAAATCAATGAATATTGTAAATGCACAAACAGTAATTTCTCCGCATTGCAAGGTGCAATTCTGAAATTTTTTGCTTTTTCCTGCTCCTCTTAGCATGATAAAGAAGATTCAAAGAGAGTGAGATGACAGCTCCTTTCATTCAGTCAGTAGCTTCAATCATTTCTGGACGTTTTTCAATGGCAAAAATCAATGAATATTGTAAATGCACAAACAGTAATTTCTCCGCATTGCAAGGTGCAATTCTGAAATTTTTCCTTTTTCCTGCTCCTCTTAGCATGATAAAGAAGATTCAAAGAGAGTGAGGTGCCAGCTCCTTTCATTCAGTCAGGAGCTTCAAACATTTCTGGTATATGAATAACATGTTTTTCAATGGCAAAAATCAATGAATATTGTAAATGCACAAACAGTAATTTCTCCGCATTGCAAGGTGCAATTCTGAAATTTTTTGCTTTTTCCTGCTCCTCTTAGCATGATAAAGAAGATTCAAAGAGAGTGAGATGCCAGCTCCTTTCATTCAGTCAGTAGCTTCAAACATTTCTGGACGTTTTTCAATGGCAAAAATCAATGAATATTGTAAATGCACAAACAGTAATTTCTCCGCATTGCAAGGTGCAATTCTGAAATTTTTTGTTTTTTCCTGCTCCTCTTAGCATGATAAAGAAGATTCAAAGAGAGTGAGATGCCAGCTCCTTTCATTCAGTCAGTAGCTTCAATCATTTCTGGACGTTTTTCAATGGCAAAAATCAATGAATATTGTAAATGCACAAACAGTAATTTCTCCGCATTGCAAGGTGCAATTCTGAAATTTTTTGCTTTTTCCTGCTCCTCTTAGCATGATAAACAAGATTCAAAGAGAGTGAGATGTCAGCTCCTTTCATTCAGTCAGTAGCTTCAATCATTTCTGGATGTTTTTCAATGGCAAAAATCATTGAATATTGTAAATGCACAAACAGTAATTTCTCCGCATTGCAAGGTGCAATTCTAAAATTTTTTACTTTTTCCTGCTCCTCTTAGCATGATAAAGAAGATTCAAAGAGAGTGAGATGCCAGCTCCTTTCATTCACTCAGTAGCTTCAATCATTTCTGGTATATGAATAACATGATGTTTTTCAATCGCAAAAATCAATGAATATTGTAAATGCACAAACAGTAATTTCTCCGCATTGCAAGGTGCAATTCTGAAATTTTTTGCTTTTTCCTGCTCCTCTTAGCATGATAAAGAAGATTCAAAGAGAGTGACATGCCAGCTCCTTTCATTCAGTCAGTAGCTTCAATCATTTCTGGATGTTTTTCAATGGCAAAAATCAATGAATATTGTAAATGCACAAACTGTAATTTCTCCGCATTGCAAGGTGCAATTCTGAAATTTTTTGCTTTTTCCTGCTCCTCTTAGTATGATAAAGAAGATTCAAAGAGAGTGAGATGCCAGCTCCTTTCATTCAGTCAGTAGCTTCAATCATTTCTGGACGTTTTTCAGTGGCAAAAATCAATGAATATTGTAAATGCACAAACAGTAATTTCTCCGCATTGCAAGGTGCAATTCTGAAATTTTTTGCTTTTTCCCGCTCCTCTTAGCATGATAAAGAAGATACAAAGAGAGTGATGTGCCAGCTCCTTTCATTCAGTCAGTAGCTTCAAACATTTCTGGTATATGAATAACATGTTTTTCAATGGCAAAAATCAATGAATATTGTAAATGCACAAACAGTAATTTCTCCGCATTGCAAGGTGCAATTCTGAAATTTTTTGATTTTTCCTGCTCCTCTTAGCATGATAAAGAAGATTCAAAGAGAGTGAGATGCCAGCTCCTTTCATTCAGTCAGTAGCTTCAATCATTTCTGGACGTTTTTCAATGGCAAAAATCAATGAATATTGTAAATGCACAAACAGTAATTTCTCCGCATTGCAAGGTGCAATTCTGAAATTTTTTGCTTTTTCCTGCTCCTCTTAGCATGATAAAGAAGATTCAAAGAGAGTGAGATGCCAGCTCCTTTCATTCAGTCAGTAGCTTCAAACATTTCTGGTATATGAATAACATGATGTTTTTCAATGGCAAAAATCAATGAATATTGTAAATGCACAAACAGT
This sequence comes from Phyllobates terribilis, assembly GCF_046119375.1. NCBI lineage: Eukaryota > Metazoa > Chordata > Amphibia > Anura > Dendrobatidae > Phyllobates > Phyllobates terribilis. The sequence continues at coordinate 45,209 of NW_027365224.1, forward strand.
AATTTCTCCGCATTGCAAGGTGCAAGTCTGAAATTTTTTGCTTTTTCCTGCTCCTCTTAGCATGATAAAGAAGATTCAAAGAGAGTGAGATGCCAGTTACTTTCATTCAGTCAGTAGCTTCAATCATTTCTGGACGTTTTTCAATGGTAAAAATCAATGAATATTGTAAATGCACAAACAGTAATTTCTCCACATTGCAAGGTGCAATTCTGAAATTTTTTGCTTTTTCCTGCTCCTCTTAGCATGATAAAGAAGATTCAAAGAGAGTGAGATGCCAGCTCCTTTCATTCAGTCAGTAGCTTCAAACATTTCTGGTATATGAATAACATGATGTTTTTCAATGGCAAAAATCAATGAATATTGTAAATGCACAAACAGTAATTTCTCCGCATTGCAAGGTGCAATTCTGAAATTTTTTGCTTTTTCCTGCTCCTCTTAGCATGATAAAGAAGATTCAAAGAGAGTGAGATGCCAGCTCCTTTCATTCAGTCAGTAGCTTCAAACATTTCTGGTATATGAATAACATGATGTTTTTCAATGGCAAAAATCAATGAATATTGTAAATGCACAAACAGTAATTTCTCCGCATTGCAAGGTGCAATTCTGAAATTTTTTGCTTTTTCCTGCTCCTCTTAGCATGATAAAGAAGATTCAAAGAGAGTGAGATGCCAGCTCCTTTCATTCAGTCAGTAGCTTCAATCATTTCTGGATGTTTTTCAATGGCAAAAATCAATGAATATTGTAAATGCACAAACAGTAATTTCTCCGCATTGCAAGGTGCAATTCTGAAATTTTTTGCTTTTTCCTGCTCCTCTTAGCATGATAAAGAAGATTCAAAGAGAGTGAGATGTCAGCTCCTTTCATTCAGTCAGTAGCTTCAAACATTTCTGGTATATGAATAACATGATGTTTTTCAATGGCAAAAATCAATGAATATTGTAAATGCACAAACAGTAATTTCTCCGCATTGCAAGGTGCAATTCTGAAATTTTTTGCTTTTTCCTGCTCCTCTTAGCATGATAAAGAAGATTCAAAGAGAGTGAGATGCCAGCTCCTTTCATTCAGTCAGTAGCTTCAATCATTTCTGGATGTTTTTCAATGGCAAAAATCAATGAATATTGTAAATGCACAAACAGTAATTTCTCCGCATTGCAAGGTGCAATTCTGAAATTTTTTGCTTTTTCCTGCTCCTCTTAGCATGATAAAGAAGATTCAAAGAGAGTGAGATGCCAGCTCCTTTCGTTCAGTCAGTAGCTTCAATCATTTCTGGACGTTTTTCAATGGCAAAAATCATTGAATATTATAAATGCACAAACAGTAATTTCTCCGCATTGCAAGGTGCAATTCTGAAATTTTTTACTTTTTCCTGCTCCTCTTAGCATGATAAAGAAGATTCAAAGAGAGTGAGATGCCAGCTCCTTTCATTCAGTCAGTAGCTTCAATCATTTCTGGTATATGAATAACATGATGTTTTTCAATGGCAAAAATCAATGAATATTGTAAATGCACAAACAGTAATTTCTCCGCATTGCAAGGTGCAATTCTGAAATTTTTTGCTTTTTCCTGCTCCTCTTAGCATGATAAAGAAGATTCAAAGAGAGTGAGATGCCAGCTCCTTTCATTCAGTCAGTAGCTTCAATCATTTCTGGACGTTTTTCAATGGCAAAAATCAATGAATATTGTAAATGCACAAACTGTAATTTCTCCGCATTGCAAGGTGCAATTCTGAAATTTTTTGCTTTTTCCTGCTCCTCTTAGCATGATAAACAAGATTCAAAGAGAGTGAGATGCCAGTTCCTTTCATTCAGTCAGTAGCTTCAATCATTTCTGGATGTTTTTCAATGGCAAAAATCAATGAATATTGTAAATGCACAAACAGTAATTTCTCCGCATTGCAAGGTGCAATTCTGAAATTTTTTGCTTTTTCCTGCTCCTCTTAGCATGATAAAGAAGATTCAAAGAGAGTGAGATGCCAGCTCCTTTCATTCAGTCAGTAGCTTCAATCATTTCTGGATGTTTTTCAATGGCAAAAATCAATGAATATTGTAAATTCACAAACAGTAATTTCTCCGCATTGCAAGGTGCAATTCTGAAATTTTTTGCTTTTTCCTGCTCCTCTTAGCATGATAAAGAAGATTCAAAGAGAGTGAGATGCCAGCTCCTTTCATTCAGTCAGTAGCTTCAAACATTTCTTTTATATGAATAACATGATGTTTTTCAATGGCAAAAATCAATGAATATTGTAAATGCACAAACAGTAATTTCTCCGCATTGCAAGGTGCAATTCTGAAATTTTTTGCTTTTTCCTGCTCCTCTTAGCATGATAAAGAAGATTCAAAGAGAGTGAGATGCCAGCTCCTTTCATTCAGTCAGTAGCTTCAATCATTTCTGGACGTTTTTCAATGGCAAAAATCAATGAATATTGTAAATGCACAAACAGTAATTTCTCCGCATTGCAAGGTGCAATTCTGAAATTTTTTACTTTTTCCTGCTCCTCTTAGCATGATAAAGAAGATTCAAAGAGAGTGAGATGCCAGCTCCTTTCATTCAGTCAGTAGCTTCAATCATTTCTGGTATATGAATAACATGATGTTTTTCAATCGCAAAAATCAATGAATATTGTAAATGCACAAACAGTAATTTCTCCGCATTGCAAGGTGCAATTCTGAAATTTTTTGCTTTTTCCTGCTCCGCTTAGCATGATAAAGAAGATTCAAAGAGAGTGAGATGCCAGCTCCTTTCATTCAGTCAGTAGCTTCAATCATTTCTGGATGTTTTTCAATGGCAAAAATCAATGAATATTGGAAATGCACAAACAGTAATTTCTCCGCATTGCAAGGTGCAATTCTGAAATTTTTTGCTTTTTCCTGCTCCTCTTAGCATGATAAAGAAGATTCAAAGAGAGTGAGATGCCAGCTCCTTTCGTTCAGTCAGTAGCTTCAATCATTTCTGGACATTTTTCAATGGCAAAAATCAATGAATATTGTAAATGCACAAACAGTAATTTCTCCGCATGGCAAGGTGCAATTCTGAAATTTTTTGCTTTTTCCTGCTCCTCTTAGCATGATAAAGAAGATTCAAAGAGAGTGAAATGCCAGCTCCTTTCATTCAGTCAGTAGCTTCAATCATTTCTGGACGTTTTTCAATGGCAAAAATCAATGAATATTGTAAATGCACAAACAGTAATTTCTCCGCATTGCAAGGTGCAATTCTGAAATTTTTTGCTTTTTCCTGCTCCTCTTAGCATGATAAAGAAGATTCAAAGAGAGTGAGATGCCAGCTCCTTTCATTCAGTCAGTAGCTTCAATCATTTCTGGACGTTTTTCAATGGCAAAAATCAATGAATATTGTAAATGCACAAACAGTAATTTCTCCGCATTGCAAGGTGCAATTCTGAAATTTTTTGCTTTTTCCTGCTCCTCTTAGCATGATAAAGAAGATTCAAAGAGAGTGAGATGCCAGCTCCTTTCCTTCAGTCAGTAGCGTCAATCATTTCTGGCATATGAATAACATGATGTTTTTCAATGGCAAAAATCAATGAATTTTGTAAATGCACAAACAGTAATTTCTCCGCATTGCAAGGCGCAATTCTGAAATTTTTTGCTTTTTCCTGCTCCTCTTAGCATGATAAAGAAGATTCAAAGAGAGTGAGATGCCAGCTCCTTTCATTCAGTCAGTAGCTTCAATCATTTCTGGACATTTTTCAATGGCAAAAATCAATGAATATTGTAAATGCACAAACAGTAATTTCTCCGCATTGCAAGGTGCAATTCTGAAATTTTTTGCTTTTTCCTGCTCCTCTTAGCATGATAAAGAAGATTCAAAGAGAGTGAGATGACAGCTCCTTTCATTCAGTCAGTAGCTTCAATCATTTCTGGACGTTTTTCAATGGCAAAAATCAATGAATATTGTAAATGCACAAACAGTAATTTCTCCGCATTGCAAGGTGCAATTCTGAAATTTTTCCTTTTTCCTGCTCCTCTTAGCATGATAAAGAAGATTCAAAGAGAGTGAGGTGCCAGCTCCTTTCATTCAGTCAGGAGCTTCAAACATTTCTGGTATATGAATAACATGTTTTTCAATGGCAAAAATCAATGAATATTGTAAATGCACAAACAGTAATTTCTCCGCATTGCAAGGTGCAATTCTGAAATTTTTTGCTTTTTCCTGCTCCTCTTAGCATGATAAAGAAGATTCAAAGAGAGTGAGATGCCAGCTCCTTTCATTCAGTCAGTAGCTTCAAACATTTCTGGACGTTTTTCAATGGCAAAAATCAATGAATATTGTAAATGCACAAACAGTAATTTCTCCGCATTGCAAGGTGCAATTCTGAAATTTTTTGTTTTTTCCTGCTCCTCTTAGCATGATAAAGAAGATTCAAAGAGAGTGAGATGCCAGCTCCTTTCATTCAGTCAGTAGCTTCAATCATTTCTGGACGTTTTTCAATGGCAAAAATCAATGAATATTGTAAATGCACAAACAGTAATTTCTCAGCATTGCAAGGTGCAATTCTGAAATTTTTTGCTTTTTCCTGCTCCTCTTAGCATGATAAACAAGATTCAAAGAGAGTGAGATGTCAGCTCCTTTCATTCAGTCAGTAGCTTCAATCATTTCTGGATGTTTTTCAATGGCAAAAATCATTGAATATTGTAAATGCACAAACAGTAATTTCTCCGCATTGCAAGGTGCAATTCTAAAATTTTTTACTTTTTCCTGCTCCTCTTAGCATGATAAAGAAGATTCAAAGAGAGTGAGATGCCAGCTCCTTTCATTCACTCAGTAGCTTCAATCATTTCTGGTATATGAATAACATGATGTTTTTCAATCGCAAAAATCAATGAATATTGTAAATGCACAAACAGTAATTTCTCCGCATTGCAAGGTGCAATTCTGAAATTTTTTGCTTTTTCCTGCTCCTCTTAGCATGATAAAGAAGATTCAAAGAGAGTGAGATGCCAGCTCCTTTCATTCAGTCAGTAGCTTCAATCATTTCTGGATGTTTTTCAATGGCAAAAATCAATGAATATTGTAAATGCACAAACAGTAATTTCTCCGCATTGCAAGGTGCAATTCTGAAATTTTTTGCTTTTTCCTGCTCCTCTTAGCATGATAAAGAAGATTCAAAGAGAGTGAGATGCCAGCTCCTTTCCTTCAGTCAGTAGCTTCAATCATTTCTGGTATATGAATAACATGATGTTTTTCAATGGCAAAAATCAATGAATTTTGTAAATGCACAAACATTAATTTCTCCGCATTGCAAGGCGCAATTCTGAAATTTTTTGCTTTTTCCTGCTCCTCTTAGCATGATAAAGAAGATTCAAAGAGAGTGAGATGCCAGCTCCTTTCATTCAGTCAGTAGCTTCAATCATTTCTGGACATTTTTCAATGGCAAAAATCAATGAATATTGTAAATGCACAAACAGTAATTTCTCCGCATTGCAAGGTGCAATTCTGAAATTTTTTGCTTTTTCCTGCTCCTCTTAGCATGATAAAGAAGATTCAAAGAGAGTGAGATGCCAGCTCCTTTCATTCAGTCAGTAGCTTCAATCATTTCTGGACGTTTTTCAATGGCAAAAATCAATGAATATTGTAAATGCACAAACAGTAATTTCTCCGCATTGCAAGGTGCAATTCTGAAATTTTTTGCTTTTTCCTGCTCCTCTTAGCATGATAAAGAATATTCAAAGAGAGTGAGATGCCAGCTCCTTTCATTCAGTCAGTACCTTCAATCATTTCTGGACGTTTTTCAATGGCAAAAATCAATGAATATTGTAAATGCACAAACAGTAATTTCTCCGCATTGCAAGGTGCAATTCTGAAATTTTTTGCTTTTTCCTGCTCCTCTTAGCATGATAAAGAAGATTCAAAGAGAGTGAGATGCCAGCTCCTTTCATTCAGTCAGTAGCTTCAATCATTTCTGGACGTTTTTCAATGGCAAAAATCAATGAATATTGTAAATGCACAAACAGTAATTTCTCCGCATTGCAAGGTGCAATTCTGAAATTTTTTGCTTTTTCCTGCTCCTCTTAGCATGATAAAGAAGATTCAAAGAGAGTGAGATGCCAGCTCCTTTCATTCAGTCAGTAGCTTCAAACATTTCTGGTATATGAATAACATGATGTTTTTCAATGGCAAAAATCAATGAATATTGTAAATGCACAAACTAATTTCTCCGCATTGCAAGGTGCAAGTCTGAAATTTTTTGCTTTTTCCTGCTCCTCTTAGCATGATAAAGAAGATTCAAAGACAGTGAGATGCCAGCTACTTTCATTCAGTCAGTAGCTTCAATCATTTCTGGACGTTTTTCAATGGTAAAAATCAATGAATATTGTAAATGCACAAACAGTAATTTCTCCACATTGCAAGGTGCAATTCTGAAATTTTTTGCTTTTTCCTGCTCCTCTTAGCATGATAAAGAAGATTCAAAGAGAGTGAGATGCCAGCTCCTTTCATTCAGTCAGTAGCTTCAAACATTTCTGGTATATGAATAACATGATGTTTTTCAATGGCAAAAATCAATGAATATTGTAAATGCACAAACAGTAATTTCTCCGCATTGCAAGGTGCAATTCTGAAATTTTTTGCTTTTTCCTGCTCCTCTTAGCATGATAAAGAAGATTCAAAGAGAGTGACATGCCAGCTCCTTTCATTCAGTCAGTAGCTTCAATCATTTCTGGATGTTTTTCAATGGCAAAAATCAATGAATATTGTAAATGCACAAACTGTAATTTCTCCGCATTGCAAGGTGCAATTCTGAAATTTTTTGCTTTTTCCTGCTCCTCTTAGTATGATAAAGAAGATTCAAAGAGAGTGAGATGCCAGCTCCTTTCATTCAGTCAGTAGCTTCAATCATTTCTGGACGTTTTTCAGTGGCAAAAATCAATGAATATTGTAAATGCACAAACAGTAATTTCTCCGCATTGCAAGGTGCAATTCTGAAATTTTTTGCTTTTTCCCGCTCCTCTTAGCATGATAAAGAAGATACAAAGAGAGTGATGTGCCAGCTCCTTTCATTCAGTCAGTAGCTTCAAACATTTCTGGTATATGAATAACATGTTTTTCAATGGCAAAAATCAATGAATATTGTAAATGCACAAACAGTAATTTCTCCGCATTGCAAGGTGCAATTCTGAAATTTTTTGATTTTTCCTGCTCCTCTTAGCATACTAAAGAAGATTCAAAGAGAGTGAGATGCAAGCTCCTTTCATTCAGTCAGTAGCTTCAATCATTTCTGGACGTTTTTCAATGGCAAAAATCAATGAATATTGTAAATGCACAAACAGTAATTTCTCCGCATTGCAAGGTGCAATTCTGAAATTTTTTGCTTTTTCCTGCTCCTCTTAGCATGATAAAGAAGATTCAAAGAGAGTGAGATGCCAGCTCCTTTCATTCAGTCAGTAGCTTCAAACATTTCTGGTATATGAATAACATGATGTTTTTCAATGGCAAAAATCAATGAATATTGTAAATGCACAAACAGTAATTTCTCCGCATTGCAAGGTGCAAGTCTGAAATTTTTTGCTTTTTCCTGCTCCTCTTAGCATGATAAAGAAGATTCAAAGAGAGTGAGATGCCAGTTACTTTCATTCAGTCAGTAGCTTCAATCATTTCTGGACGTTTTTCAATGGTAAAAATCAATGAATATTGTAAATGCACAAACAGTAATTTCTCCACATTGCAAGGTGCAATTCTGAAATTTTTTGCTTTTTCCTGCTCCTCTTAGCATGATAAAGAAGATTCAAAGAGAGTGAGATGCCAGCTCCTTTCATTCAGTCAGTAGCTTCAAACATTTCTGGTATATGAATAACATGATGTTTTTCAATGGCAAAAATCAATGAATATTGTAAATGCACAAACAGTAATTTCTCCGCATTGCAAGGTGCAATTCTGAAATTTTTTGCTTTTTCCTGCTCCTCTTAGCATGATAAAGAAGATTCAAAGAGAGTGAGATGCCAGCTCCTTTCATTCAGTCAGTAGCTTCAAACATTTCTGGTATATGAATAACATGATGTTTTTCAATGGCAAAAATCAATGAATATTGTAAATGCACAAACAGTAATTTCTCCGCATTGCAAGGTGCAATTCTGAAATTTTTTGCTTTTTCCTGCTCCTCTTAGCATGATAAAGAAGATTCAAAGAGAGTGAGATGCCAGCTCCTTTCATTCAGTCAGTAGCTTCAATCATTTCTGGATGTTTTTCAATGGCAAAAATCAATGAATATTGTAAATGCACAAACAGTAATTTCTCCGCATTGCAAGGTGCAATTCTGAAATTTTTTGCTTTTTCCTGCTCCTCTTAGCATGATAAAGAAGATTCAAAGAGAGTGAGATGTCAGCTCCTTTCATTCAGTCAGTAGCTTCAAACATTTCTGGTATATGAATAACATGATGTTTTTCAATGGCAAAAATCAATGAATATTGTAAATGCACAAACAGTAATTTCTCCGCATTGCAAGGTGCAATTCTGAAATTTTTTGCTTTTTCCTGCTCCTCTTAGCATGATAAAGAAGATTCAAAGAGAGTGAGATGCCAGCTCCTTTCATTCAGTCAGTAGCTTCAATCATTTCTGGATGTTTTTCAATGGCAAAAATCAATGAATATTGTAAATGCACAAACAATAATTTCTCCGCATTGCAAGGTGCAATTCTGAAATTTTTTGCTTTTTCCTGCTCCTCTTAGCATGATAAAGAAGATTCAAAGAGAGTGAGATGCCAGCTCCTTTCATTCAGTCAGTAGCTTCAATCATTTCTGGACGTTTTTCAATGGCAAAAATCAATGAATATTGTAAATGCACAAACAGTAATTTCTCCGCATTGCAAGGTGCAATTCTGAAATTTTTTGCTTTTTCCTGCTCCTCTTAGCATGATAAACAAGATTCAAAGAGAGTGAGATGCCAGTTCCTTTCATTCAGTCAGTAGCTTCAATCATTTCTGGATGTTTTTCAATGGCAAAAATCAATGAATATTGTAAATGCACAAACAGTAATTTCTCCGCATTGCAAGGTGCAATTCTGAAATTTTTTGCTTTTTCCTGCTCCTCTTAGCATGATAAAGAAGATTCAAAGAGAGTGAGATGCCAGCTCCTTTCATTCAGTCAGTAGCTTCAATCATTTCTGGACGTTTTTCAATGGCAAAAATCAATGAATATTGTAAATTCACAAACAGTAATTTCTCCGCATTGCAAGGTGCAATTCTGAAATTTTTTGCTTTTTCCTGCTCCTCTTAGCATGATAAAGAAGATTCAAAGAGAGTGAGATGCCAGCTCCTTTCATTCAGTCAGTAGCTTCAAACATTTCTGGTATATGAATAACATGATGTTTTTCAATGGCAAAAATCAATGAATATTGTAAATGCACAAACAGTAATTTCTCCGCATTGCAAGGTGCAATTCTGAAATTTTTTGCTTTTTCCTGCTCCTCTTAGCATGATAAAGAAGATTCAAAGAGAGTGAGATGCCAGCTCCTTTCGTTCAGTCAGTAGCTTCAATCATTTCTGGACGTTTTTCAATGGCAAAAATCATTGAATATTATAAATGCACAAACAGTAATTTCTCCGCATTGCAAGGTGCAATTCTGAAATTTTTTACTTTTTCCTGCTCCTCTTAGCATGATAAAGAAGATTCAAAGAGAGTGAGATGCCAGCTCCTTTCATTCAGTCAGTAGCTTCAATCATTTCTGGTATATGAATAACATGATGTTTTTCAATGGCAAAAATCAATGAATATTGTAAATGCACAAACAGTAATTTCTCCGCATTGCAAGGTGCAATTCTGAAATTTTTTGCTTTTTCCTGCTCCTCTTAGCATGATAAAGAAGATTCAAAGAGAGTGAGATGCCAGCTCCTTTCATTCAGTCAGTAGCTTCAATCATTTCTGGACGTTTTTCAATGGCAAAAATCAATGAATATTGTAAATGCACAAACAGTAATTTCTCCGCATTGCAAGGTGCAATTCTGAAATTTTTTGCTTTTTCCTGCTCCTCTTAGCATGATAAAGAAGATTCAAAGAGAGTGAGATGCCAGCTCCTTTCATTCAGTCAGTAGCTTCAATCATTTCTGGACGTTTTTCAATGGCAAAAATCAATGAATATTGTAAATGCACAAACAGTAATTTCTCCGCATTGCAAGGTGCAATTCTGAAATTTTTTGCTTTTTCCTGCTCCTCTTAGCATGATAAAGAAGATTCAAAGAGAGTGAGATGCCAGCTCCTTTCATTCAGTCAGTAGCTTCAATCATTTCTGGACGTTTTTCAATGGCAAAAATCAATGAATATTGTAAATGCACAAACAGTAATTTCTCCGCATTGCAAGGTGCAATTCTGAAATTTTTTACTTTTTCCTGCTCCTCTTAGCATGATAAAGAAGATTCAAAGAGAGTGAGATGCCAGCTCCTTTCATTCAGTCAGTAGCTTCAATCATTTCTGGTATATGAATAACATGATGTTTTTCAATCGCAAAAATCAATGAATATTGTAAATGCACAAACAGTAATTTCTCCGCATTGCAAGGTGCAATTCTGAAATTTTTTGCTTTTTCCTGCTCCGCTTAGCATGATAAAGAAGATTCAAAGAGAGTGAGATGCCAGCTCCTTTCATTCAGTCAGTAGCTTCAATCATTTCTGGATGTTTTTCAATGGCAAAAATCAATGAATATTGGAAATGCACAAACAGTAATTTCTCCGCATTGCAAGGTGCAATTCTGAATTTTTTTGCTTTTTCCTGCTCCTCTTAGCATGATAAAGAAGATTCAAAGAGAGTGAGATGCCAGCTCCTTTCCTTCAGTCAGTAGCTTCAATCATTTCTGGTATATGAATAACATGATGTTTTTCAATGGCAAAAATCAATGAATTTTGTAAATGCACAAACAGTAATTTCTCCGCATTGCAAAGCGCAATTCTGAATTTTTTTGCTTTTTCCTGCTCCTCTTAGCATGATAAAGAAGATTCAAAGAGAGTGAGATGCCAGCTCCTTTCGTTCAGTCAGTAGCTTCAATCATTTCTGGACATTTTTCAATGGAAAAAATCAATGAATATTGTAAATGCACAAACAGTAATTTCTCCGCATGGCAAGGTGCAATTCTGAAATTTTTTGCTTTTTCCTGCTCCTCTTAGCATGATAAAGAAGATTCAAAGAGAGTGAAATGCCAGCTCCTTTCATTCAGTCAGTAGCTTCAATCATTTCTGGACGTTTTTCAATGGCAAAAATCAATGAATATTGTAAATGCACAAACAGTAATTTCTCCGCATTGCAAGGTGCAATTCTGAAATTTTTTGCTTTTTCCTGCTCCTCTTAGCATGATAAAGAAGATTCAAAGAGAGTGAGATGCCAGATCCTTTCATTCAGTCAGTAGCTTCAATCATTTCTGGACGTTTTTCAATGGCAAAAATCAATGAATATTGTAAATGCACAAACAGTAATTTCTCCGCATTGCAAGGTGCAATTCTGAAATTTTTTGCTTTTTCCTGCTCCTCTTAGCATGATAAAGAAGATTCAAAGAGAGTGAGATGCCAGCTCCTTTCCTTCAGTCAGTAGCGTCAATCATTTCTGGCATATGAATAACATGATGTTTTTCAATGGCAAAAATCAATGAATTTTGTAAATGCACAAACAGTAATTTCTCCGCATTGCAAGGCGCAATTCTGAAATTTTTTGCTTTTTCCTGCTCCTCTTAGCATGATAAAGAAGATTCAAAGAGAGTGAGATGCCAGCTCCTTTCATTCAGTCAGTAGCTTCAATCATTTCTGGACATTTTTCAATGGCAAAAATCAATGAATATTGTAAATGCACAAACAGTAATTTCTCCGCATTGCAAGGTGCAATTCTGAAATTTTTTGCTTTTTCCTGCTCCTCTTAGCATGATAAAGAAGATTCAAAGAGAGTGAGATGCCAGCTCCTTTCATTCAGTCAGTAGCTTCAATCATTTCTGGACGTTTTTCAATGGCAAAAATCAATGAATATTGTAAATGCACAAACAGTAATTTCTCCGCATTGCAAGGTGCAATTCTGAAATTTTTTGCTTTTTCCTGCTCCTCTTAGCATGATAAAGAAGATTCAAAGAGAGTGAGATGCCAGCTCCTTTCATTCAGTCAGTAGCTTCAAACATTTCTGGTATATGAATAACATGATGTTTTTCAATGGCAAAAATCAATGAATATTGTAAATGCACAAACAGTAATTTCTCCGCATTGCAAGGTGCAAGTCTGAAATTTTTTGCTTTTTCCTGCTCCTCTTAGCATGATAAAGAAGATTCAAAGACAGTGAGATGCCAGCTACTTTCATTCAGTCAGTAGCTTCAATCATTTCTGGACGTTTTTCAATGGTAAAAATCAATGAATATTGTAAATGCACAAACAGTAATTTCTCCACATTGCAAGGTGCAATTCTGAAATTTTTTGCTTTTTCCTGCTCCTCTTAGCATGATAAAGAAGATTCAAAGAGAGTGAGATGCCAGCTCCTTTCATTCAGTCAGTAGCTTCAAACATTTCTGGTATATGAATAACATGATGTTTTTCAATGGCAAAAATCAATGAATATTGTAAATGCACAAACAGTAATTTCTCCGCATTGCAAGGTGCAATTCTGAAATTTTTTGCTTTTTCCTGCTCCTCTTAGCATGATAAAGAAGATTCAAAGAGAGTGACATGCCAGCTCCTTTCATTCAGTCAGTAGCTTCAATCATTTCTGGATGTTTTTCAATGGCAAAAATCAATGAATATTGTAAATGCACAAACTGTAATTTCTCCGCATTGCAAGGTGCAATTCTGAAATTTTTTGCTTTTTCCTGCTCCTCTTAGTATGATAAAGAAGATTCAAAGAGAGTGAGATGCCAGCTCCTTTCATTCAGTCAGTAGCTTCAATCATTTCTGGACGTTTTTCAGTGGCAAAAATCAATGAATATTGTAAATGCACAAACAGTAATTTCTCCGCATTGCAAGGTGCAATTCTGAAATTTTTTGCTTTTTCCCGCTCCTCTTAGCATGATAAAGAAGATACAAAGAGAGTGATGTGCCAGCTCCTTTCATTCAGTCAGTAGCTTCAAACATTTCTGGTATATGAATAACATGTTTTTCAATGGCAAAAATCAATGAATATTGTAAATGCACAAACAGTAATTTCTCCGCATTGCAAGGTGCAATTCTGAAATTTTTTGATTTTTCCTGCTCCTCTTAGCATGATAAAGAAGATTCAAAGAGAGTGAGATGCAAGCTCCTTTCATTCAGTCAGTAGCTTCAATCATTTCTGGACGTTTTTCAATGGCAAAAATCAATGAATATTGTAAATGCACAAACAGTAATTTCTCCGCATTGCAAGGTGCAATTCTGAAATTTTTTGCTTTTTCCTGCTCCTCTTAGCATGATAAAGAAGATTCAAAGAGAGTGAGATGCCAGCTCCTTTCATTCAGTCAGTAGCTTCAAACATTTCTGGTATATGAATAACATGATGTTTTTCAATGGCAAAAATCAATGAATATTGTAAATGCACAAACAGTAATTTCTCCGCATTGCAAGGTGCAAGTCTGAAATTTTTTGCTTTTTCCTGCTCCTCTTAGCATGATAAAGAAGATTCAAAGAGAGTGAGATGCCAGTTACTTTCATTCAGTCAGTAGCTTCAATCATTTCTGGACGTTTTTCAATGGTAAAAATCAATGAATATTGTAAATGCACAAACAGTAATTTCTCCACATTGCAAGGTGCAATTCTGAAATTTTTTGCTTTTTCCTGCTCCTCTTAGCATGATAAAGAAGATTCAAAGAGAGTGAGATGCCAGCTCCTTTCATTCAGTCAGTAGCTTCAAACATTTCTGGTATATGAATAACATGATGTTTTTCAATGGCAAAAATCAATGAATATTGTAAATGCACAAACAGTAATTTCTCCGCATTGCAAGGTGCAATTCTGAAATTTTTTGCTTTTTCCTGCTCCTCTTAGCATGATAAAGAAGATTCAAAGAGAGTGAGATGCCAGCTCCTTTCATTCAGTCAGTAGCTTCAAACATTTCTGGTATATGAATAACATGATGTTTTTCAATGGCAAAAATCAATGAATATTGTAAATGCACAAACAGTAATTTCTCCGCATTGCAAGGTGCAATTCTGAAATTTTTTGCTTTTTCCTGCTCCTCTTAGCATGATAAAGAAGATTCAAAGAGAGTGAGATGCCAGCTCCTTTCATTCAGTCAGTAGCTTCAATCATTTCTGGATGTTTTTCAATGGCAAAAATCAATGAATATTGTAAATGCACAAACAGTAATTTCTCCGCATTGCAAGGTGCAATTCTGAAATTTTTTGCTTTTTCCTGCTCCTCTTAGCATGATAAAGAAGATTCAAAGAGAGTGAGATGCCAGCTCCTTTCATTCAGTCAGTAGCTTCAAACATTTCTGGTATATGAATAACATGATGTTTTTCAATGGCAAAAATCAATGAATATTGTAAATGCACAAACAGTAATTTCTCCGCATTGCAAGGTGCAATTCTGAAATTTTTTGCTTTTTCCTGCTCCTCTTAGCATGATAAAGAAGATTCAAAGAGAGTGAGATGCCAGCTCCTTTCATTCAGTCAGTAGCTTCAATCATTTCTGGATGTTTTTCAATGGCAAAAATCAATGAATATTGTAAATGCACAAACAGTAATTTCTCCGCATTGCAAGGTGCAATTCTGAAATTTTTTGCTTTTTCCTGCTCCTCTTAGCATGATAAAGAAGATTCAAAGAGAGTGAGATGTCAGCTCCTTTCATTCAGTCAGTAGCTTCAAACATTTCTGGTATATGAATAACATGATGTTTTTCAATGGCAAAAATCAATGAATATTGTAAATGCACAAACAGTAATTTCTCCGCATTGCAAGGTGCAATTCTGAAATTTTTTGCTTTTTCCTGCTCCTCTTAGCATGATAAAGAAGATTCAAAGAGAGTGAGATGCCAGCTCCTTTCATTCAGTCAGTAGCTTCAATCATTTCTGGATGTTTTTCAATGGCAAAAATCAATGAATATTGTAAATGCACAAACAGTAATTTCTCCGCATTGCAAGGTGCAATTCTGAAATTTTTTGCTTTTTCCTGCTCCTCTTAGCATGATAAAGAAGATTCAAAGAGAGTGAGATGCCAGCTCCTTTCATTCAGTCAGTAGCTTCAATCATTTCTGGACGTTTTTCAATGGCAAAAATCAATGAATATTGTAAATGCACAAACTGTAATTTCTCCGCATTGCAAGGTGCAATTCTGAAATTTTTTGCTTTTTCCTGCTCCTCTTAGCATGATAAACAAGATTCAAAGAGAGTGAGATGCCAGTTCCTTTCATTCAGTCAGTAGCTTCAATCATTTCTGGATGTTTTTCAATGGCAAAAATCAATGAATATTGTAAATGCACAAACAGTAATTTCTCCGCATTGCAAGGTGCAATTCTGAAATTTTTTGCTTTTTCCTGCTCCTCTTAGCATGATAAAGAAGATTCAAAGAGAGTGAGATGCCAGCTCCTTTCATTCAGTCAGTAGCTTCAATCATTTCTGGACGTTTTTCAATGGCAAAAATCAATGAATATTGTAAATTCACAAACAGTAATTTCTCCGCATTGCAAGGTGCAATTCTGAAATTTTTTGCTTTTTCCTGCTCCTCTTAGCATGATAAAGAAGATTCAAAGAGAGTGAGATGCCAGCTCCTTTCATTCAGTCAGTAGCTTCAAACATTTCTGGTATATGAATAACATGATGTTTTTCAATGGCAAAAATCAATGAATATTGTAAATGCACAAACAGTAATTTCTCCGCATTGCAAGGTGCAATTCTGAAATTTTTTGCTTTTTCCTGCTCCTCTTAGCATGATAAAGAAGATTCAAAGAGAGTGAGATGCCAGCTCCTTTCGTTCAGTCAGTAGCTTCAATCATTTCTGGACGTTTTTCAATGGCAAAAATCATTGAATATTATAAATGCACAAACAGTAATTTCTCCGCATTGCAAGGTGCAATTCTGAAATTTTTTACTTTTTCCTGCTCCTCTTAGCATGATAAAGAAGATTCAAAGAGAGTGAGATGCCAGCTCCTTTCATTCAGTCAGTAGCTTCAATCATTTCTGGTATATGAATAACATGATGTTTTTCAATGGCAAAAATCAATGAATATTGTAAATGCACAAACAGTAATTTCTCCGCATTGCAAGGTGCAATTCTGAAATTTTTTGCTTTTTCCTGCTCCTCTTAGCATGATAAAGAAGATTCAAAGAGAGTGAGATGCCAGCTCCTTTCATTCAGTCAGTAGCTTCAATCATTTCTGGACGTTTTTCAATGGCAAAAATCAATGAATATTGTAAATGCACAAACAGTAATTTCTCCGCATTGCAAGGTGCAATTCTGAAATTTTTTGCTTTTTCCTGCTCCTCTTAGCATGATAAAGAAGATTCAAAGAGAGTGAGATGCCAGCTCCTTTCATTCAGTCAGTAGCTTCAATCATTTCTGGACGTTTTTCAATGGCAAAAATCAATGAATATTGTAAATGCACAAACAGTAATTTCTCCGCATTGCAAGGTGCAATTCTGAAATTTTTTGCTTTTTCCTGCTCCTCTTAGCATGATAAAGAAGATTCAAAGAGAGTGAGATGCCAGCTCCTTTCATTCAGTCAGTAGCTTCAATCATTTCTGGACGTTTTTCAATGGCAAAAATCAATGAATATTGTAAATGCACAAACAGTAATTTCTCCGCATTGCAAGGTGCAATTCTGAAATTTTTTACTTTTTCCTGCTCCTCTTAGCATGATAAAGAAGATTCAAAGAGAGTGAGATGCCAGCTCCTTTCATTCAGTCAGTAGCTTCAATCATTTCTGGTATATGAATAACATGATGTTTTTCAATCGCAAAAATCAATGAATATTGTAAATGCACAAACAGTAATTTCTCCGCATTGCAAGGTGCAATTCTGAAATTTTTTGCTTTTTCCTGCTCCGCTTAGCATGATAAAGAAGATTCAAAGAGAGTGAGATGCCAGCTCCTTTCATTCAGTCAGTAGCTTCAATCATTTCTGGATGTTTTTCAATGGCAAAAATCAATGAATATTGGAAATGCACAAACAGTAATTTCTCCGCATTGCAAGGTGCAATTCTGAATTTTTTTGCTTTTTCCTGCTCCTCTTAGCATGATAAAGAAGATTCAAAGAGAGTGAGATGCCAGCTCCTTTCCTTCAGTCAGTAGCTTCAATCATTTCTGGTATATGAATAACATGATGTTTTTCAATGGCAAAAATCAATGAATTTTGTAAATGCACAAACAGTAATTTCTCCGCATTGCAAAGCGCAATTCTGAATTTTTTTGCTTTTTCCTGCTCCTCTTAGCATGATAAAGAAGATTCAAAGAGAGTGAGATGCCAGCTCCTTTCGTTCAGTCAGTAGCTTCAATCATTTCTGGACATTTTTCAATGGAAAAAATCAATGAATATTGTAAATGCACAAACAGTAATTTCTCCGCATGGCAAGGTGCAATTCTGAAATTTTTTGCTTTTTCCTGCTCCTCTTAGCATGATAAAGAAGATTCAAAGAGAGTGAAATGCCAGCTCCTTTCATTCAGTCAGTAGCTTCAATCATTTCTGGACGTTTTTCAATGGCAAAAATCAATGAATATTGTAAATGCACAAACAGTAATTTCTCCGCATTGCAAGGTGCAATTCTGAAATTTTTTGCTTTTTCCTGCTCCTCTTAGCATGATAAAGAAGATTCAAAGAGAGTGAGATGCCAGCTCCTTTCATTCAGTCAGTAGCTTCAATCATTTCTGGACGTTTTTCAATGGCAAAAATCAATGAATATTGTAAATGCACAAACAGTAATTTCTCCGCATTGCAAGGTGCAATTCTGAAATTTTTTGCTTTTTCCTGCTCCTCTTAGCATGATAAAGAAGATTCAAAGAGAGTGAGATGCCAGCTCCTTTCCTTCAGTCAGTAGCGTCAATCATTTCTGGCATATGAATAACATGATGTTTTTCAATGGCAAAAATCAATGAATTTTGTAAATGCACAAACAGTAATTTCTCCGCATTGCAAGGCGCAATTCTGAAATTTTTTGCTTTTTCCTGCTCCTCTTAGCATGACAAAGAAGATTCAAAGAGAGTGAGATGCCAGCTCCTTTCATTCAGTCAGTAGCTTCAATCATTTCTGGACATTTTTCAATGGCAAAAATCAATGAATATTGTAAATGCACAAACAGTAATTTCTCCGCATTGCAAGGTGCAATTCTGAAATTTTTTGCTTTTTCCTGCTCCTCTTAGCATGATAAAGAAGATTCAAAGAGAGTGAGATGACAGCTCCTTTCATTCAGTCAGTAGCTTCAATCATTTCTGGACGTTTTTCAATGGCAAAAATCAATGAATATTGTAAATGCACAAACAGTAATTTCTCCGCATTGCAAGGTGCAATTCTGAAATTTTTCCTTTTTCCTGCTCCTCTTAGCATGATAAAGAAGATTCAAAGAGAGTGAGGTGCCAGCTCCTTTCATTCAGTCAGGAGCTTCAAACATTTCTGGTATATGAATAACATGTTTTTCAATGGCAAAAATCAATGAATATTGTAAATGCACAAACAGTAATTTCTCCGCATTGCAAGGTGCAATTCTGAAATTTTTTGCTTTTTCCTGCTCCTCTTAGCATGATAAAGAAGATTCAAAGAGAGTGAGATGCCAGCTCCTTTCATTCAGTCAGTAGCTTCAAACATTTCTGGACGTTTTTCAATGGCAAAAATCAATGAATATTGTAAATGCACAAACAGTAATTTCTCCGCATTGCAAGGTGCAATTCTGAAATTTTTTGTTTTTTCCTGCTCCTCTTAGCATGATAAAGAAGATTCAAAGAGAGTGAGATGCCAGCTCCTTTCATTCAGTCAGTAGCTTCAATCATTTCTGGACGTTTTTCAATGGCAAAAATCATTGAATATTGTAAATGCACAAACAGTAATTTCTCCGCATTGCAAGGTGCAATTCTGAAATTTTTTACTTTTTCCTGCTCCTCTTAGCATGATAAAGAAGATTCAAAGAGAGTGAGATGCCAGCTCCTTTCATTCACTCAGTAGCTTCAATCATTTCTGGTATATGAATAACATGATGTTTTTCAATCGCAAAAATCAATGAATATTGTAAATGCACAAACAGTAATTTCTCCGCATTGCAAGGTGCAATTCTGAAATTTTTTGCTTTTTCCTGCTCCACTTAGCATGATAAAGAAGATTCAAAGAGAGTGAGATGCCAGCTCCTTTCATTCAGTCAGTAGCTTCAATCATTTCTGGATGTTTTTCAATGGCAAAAATCAATGAATATTGTAAATGCACAAACAGTAATTTCTCCGCATTGCAAGGTGCAATTCTGAAATTTTTTGCTTTTTCCTGCTCCTCTTAGCATGATAAAGAAGATTCAAAGAGAGTGAGATGCCAGCTCCTTTCCTTCAGTCAGTAGCTTCAATCATTTCTGGTATATGAATAACATGATGTTTTTCAATGGCAAAAATCAATGAATTTTGTAAATGCACAAACATTAATTTCTCCGCATTGCAAGGTGCAATTCTGAAATTTTTTGCTTTTTCCTGCTCCTCTTAGCATGATAAAGAAGATTCAAAGAGAGTGAGATGCCAGCTCCTTTCATTCAGTCAGTAGCTTCAATCATTTCTGGACATTTTTCAATGGCAAAAATCAATGAATATTGTAAATGCACAAACAGTAATTTCTCCGCATTGCAAGGTGCAATTCTGAAATTTTTTGCTTTTTCCTGCTCCTCTTAGCATGATAAAGAAGATTCAAAGAGAGTGAGATGCCAGCTCCTTTCATTCAGTCAGTAGCTTCAATCATTTCTGGACGTTTTTCAATGGCAAAAATCAATGAATATTGTAAATGCACAAACAGTAATTTCTCCGCATTGCAAGGTGCAATTCTGAAATTTTTTGCTTTTTCCTGCTCCTCTTAGCATGATAAAGAAGATTCAAAGAGAGTGAGATGCCAGCTCCTTTCATTCAGTCAGTAGCTTCAATCATTTCTGGTATATGAATAACATGATGTTTTTCAATAGCAAAAATCAATGAATATTGTAAATGCACAAACAGTAATTTCTCCGCATTGCAAGGTGCAATTCTGAAATTTTTTGCTTTTTCCTGCTCCTCTTAGCATGATAAAGAAGATTCAAAGAGAGTGAGATGCCAGCTCCTTTCATTCAGTCAGTAGCTTCAATCATTTCTGGACGTTTTTCAATGGCAAAAATCAATGAATATTGTAAATGCACAAACAGTAATTTCTCCGCATTGCAAGGTGCAATTCTGAAATTTTTTGCTTTTTCCTGCTCCTCTTAGCATGATAAACAAGATTCAAAGAGAGTGAGATGCCAGCTCCTTTCATTCAGTCAGTAGCTTCAATCATTTCTGGACGTTTTTCAATGGCAAAAATCATTGAATATTGTAAATGCACAAACAGTAATTTCTCCGCATTGCAAGGTGCAATTCTGAAATTTTTTACTTTTTCCTGCTCCTCTTAGCATGATAAAGAAGATTCAAAGAGAGTGAGATGCCAGCTCCTTTCATTCAGTCTGTAGCTTCAATCATTTCTGGTATATTAATAACATGATGTTTTTCAATCGCAAAAATCAATGAATATTGTAAATGCACAAACAGTAATTTCTCCGCATTGCAAGGTGCAATTCTGAAATTTTTTGCTTTTTCCTGCTCCTCTTAGCATGATAAAGAAGATTCAAAGAGAGTGAGATGCCAGCTCCTTTCATTCAGTCAGTAGCTTCAATCATTTCTGGACGTTTTTCAATGGCAAAAATCAATGAATATTGTAAATGCACAAACAGTAATTTCTCCGCATTGCAAGGTGCAATTCTGAAATTTTTTGCTTTTTCCTGCTCCTCTTAGCATGATAAAGAAGATTCAAAGAGAGTGAGATGCCAGCTCCTTTCATTCAGTCAGTAGCTTCAATCATTTCTGGTATATGAATAACATGATGTTTTTCAATGGCAAAAATCAATGAATATTGTAAATGCACAAACAGTAATTTCTCCGCATTGCAAGGTGCAATTCTGAAATTTTTTGCTTTTTCCTGCTCCTCTTAGCATGATAAAGAAGATTCAAAGAGAGTGAGATGCCAGCTCCTTTCATTCAGTCAGTAGCTTCAATCATTTCTGGACGTTTTTCCATGGCAAAAATCAATGAATATTGTAAATGCACAAACAGTAATTTCTCCGCATTGCAAGGTGCAATTCTGAAATTTTTTGCTTTTTCCTGCTCCTCTTAGCATGATAAAGAAGATTCAAAGAGAGTGAGATGCCAGCTCCTTTCATTCAGTCAGTAGCTTCAATCATTTCTGGACGTTTTTCAATGGTAAAAATCAATGAATATTGTAAATGCACAAACAGTAATTTCTCCACATTGCAAGGTGCAATTCTGAAATTTTTTGCTTTTTCCTGCTCCTCTTAGCATGATAAAGAAGATTCAAAGAGAGTGAGATGCCAGCTCCTTTGATTCAGTCAGTAGCTTCAAACATTTCTGGTATATGAATAACATGATGTTTTTCAATGGCAAAAATCAATGAATATTGTAAATGCACAAACAGTAATTTCTCCGCATTGCAAGGTGCAAGTCTGAAATTTTTTGCTTTTTCCTGCTCCTCTTAGCATGATAAAGAAGATTCAAAGAGAGTGAGATGCCAGCTACTTTCATTCAGTCAGTAGCTTCAATCATTTCTGGACGTTTTTCAATGGTAAAAATCAATGAATATTGTAAATGCACAAACAGTAATTTCTCCACATTGCAAGGTGCAATTCTGAAATTTTTTGCTTTTTCCTGCTCCTCTTAGCATGATAAAGAAGATTCAAAGAGAGTGAGATGCCAACTCCTTTCATTCAGTCAGTAGCTTCAAACATTTCTGGTATATGAATAACATGATGTTTTTCAATGGCAAAAATCAATGAATATTGTAAATGCACAAACAGTAATTTCTCCGCATTGCAAGGTGCAATTCTGAAATTTTTTGCTTTTTCCTGCTCCTCTTAGCATGATAAAGAAGATTCAAAGAGAGTGAGATGCCAGCTCCTTTCATTCAGTCAGTAGCTTCAATCATTTCTGGACGTTTTTCAATGGCAAAAATCAATGAATATTGTAAATGCACAAACAGTAATTTCTCCGCATTGCAAGGTGCAATTCTGAAATTTTTTGCTTTTTCCTGCTCCTCTTAGCATGATAAAGAAGATTCAAAGAGAGTGAGATGCCAGCTCCTTTCATTCAGTCAGTACCTTCAATCATTTCTGGACGTTTTTCAATGGCAAAAATCAATGAATATTGTAAATGCACAAACAGTAATTTCTCCGCATTGCAAGGTGCAATTCTGAAATTTTTTGCTTTTTCCCGCTCCTCTTAGCATGATAAAGAAGATTCAAAGAGAGTGAGGTGCCAGCTCCTTTCATTCAGTCAGTAGCTTCAAACATTTCTGGTATATGAATAACATGTTTTTCAATGGCAAAAATCAATGAATATTGTAAATGCACAAACAGTAATTTCTCCGCATTGCAAGGTGCAATTCTGAAATTTTTTGCTTTTTCCTGCTCCTCTTAGCATGATAAAGAAGATTCAAAGAGAGTGAGATGCCAGCTCCTTTCATTCAGTCAGTAGCTTCAATCATTTCTGGACGTTTTTCAATGGCAAAAATCAATGAATATTGTAAATGCACAAACAGTAATTTCTCCGCATTGCAAGGTGCAATTCTGAAATTTTTTGCTTTTTCCTGCTCCTCTTAGCATGATAAAGAAGATTCAAAGAGAGTGAGATGCCAGCTCCTTTCCTTCAGTCAGTAGCTTCAATCATTTCTGGTATATGAATAACATGATGTTTTTCAATGGCAAAAATCAATGAATTTTGTAAATGCACAAACATTAATTTCTCCGCATTGCAAGGTGCAATTCTGAAATTTTTTGCTTTTTCCTGCTCCTCTTAGCATGATAAAGAAGATTCAAAGAGAGTGAGATGCCAGCTCCTTTCATTCAGTCAGTAGCTTCAATCATTTCTGGACATTTTTCAATGGCAAAAATCAATGAATATTGTAAATGCACAAACAGTAATTTCTCCGCATTGCAAGGTGCAATTCTGAAATTTTTTGCTTTTTCCTGCTCCTCTTAGCATGATAAAGAAGATTCAAAGAGAGTGAGATGCCAGCTCCTTTCATTCAGTCAGTAGCTTCAATCATTTCTGGACGTTTTTCAATGGCAAAAATCAATGAATATTGTAAATGCACAAACAGTAATTTCTCCGCATTGCAAGGTGCAATTCTGAAATTTTTTGCTTTTTCCTGCTCCTCTTAGCATGATAAAGAAGATTCAAAGAGAGTGAGATGCCAGCTCCTTTCATTCAGTCAGTAGCTTCAATCATTTCTGGTATATGAATAACATGATGTTTTTCAATAGCAAAAATCAATGAATATTGTAAATGCACAAACAGTAATTTCTCCGCATTGCAAGGTGCAATTCTGAAATTTTTTGCTTTTTCCTGCTCCTCTTAGCATGATAAAGAAGATTCAAAGAGAGTGAGATGCCAGCTCCTTTCATTCAGTCAGTAGCTTCAATCATTTCTGGACGTTTTTCAATGGCAAAAATCAATGAATATTGTAAATGCACAAACAGTAATTTCTCCGCATTGCAAGGTGCAATTCTGAAATTTTTTGCTTTTTCCTGCTCCTCTTAGCATGATAAACAAGATTCAAAGAGAGTGAGATGCCAGCTCCTTTCATTCAGTCAGTAGCTTCAATCATTTCTGGACGTTTTTCAATGGCAAAAATCATTGAATATTGTAAATGCACAAACAGTAATTTCTCCGCATTGCAAGGTGCAATTCTGAAATTTTTTACTTTTTCCTGCTCCTCTTAGCATGATAAAGAAGATTCAAAGAGAGTGAGATGCCAGCTCCTTTCATTCAGTCTGTAGCTTCAATCATTTCTGGTATATTAATAACATGATGTTTTTCAATCGCAAAAATCAATGAATATTGTAAATGCACAAACAGTAATTTCTCCGCATTGCAAGGTGCAATTCTGAAATTTTTTGCTTTTTCCTGCTCCTCTTAGCATGATAAAGAAGATTCAAAGAGAGTGAGATGCCAGCTCCTTTCATTCAGTCAGTAGCTTCAATCATTTCTGGACGTTTTTCAATGGCAAAAATCAATGAATATTGTAAATGCACAAACAGTAATTTCTCCGCATTGCAAGGTGCAATTCTGAAATTTTTTGCTTTTTCCTGCTCCTCTTAGCATGATAAAGAAGATTCAAAGAGAGTGAGATGCCAGCTCCTTTCATTCAGTCAGTAGCTTCAATCATTTCTGGTATATGAATAACATGATGTTTTTCAATGGCAAAAATCAATGAATATTGTAAATGCACAAACAGTAATTTCTCCGCATTGCAAGGTGCAATTCTGAAATTTTTTGCTTTTTCCTGCTCCTCTTAGCATGATAAAGAAGATTCAAAGAGAGTGAGATGCCAGCTCCTTTCATTCAGTCAGTAGCTTCAATCATTTCTGGACGTTTTTCCATGGCAAAAATCAATGAATATTGTAAATGCACAAACAGTAATTTCTCCGCATTGCAAGGTGCAATTCTGAAATTTTTTGCTTTTTCCTGCTCCTCTTAGCATGATAAAGAAGATTCAAAGAGAGTGAGATGCCAGCTCCTTTCATTCAGTCAGTAGCTTCAATCATTTCTGGACGTTTTTCAATGGTAAAAATCAATGAATATTGTAAATGCACAAACAGTAATTTCTCCACATTGCAAGGTGCAATTCTGAAATTTTTTGCTTTTTCCTGCTCCTCTTAGCATGATAAAGAAGATTCAAAGAGAGTGAGATGCCAGCTCCTTTGATTCAGTCAGTAGCTTCAAACATTTCTGGTATATGAATAACATGATGTTTTTCAATGGCAAAAATCAATGAATATTGTAAATGCACAAACAGTAATTTCTCCGCATTGCAAGGTGCAAGTCTGAAATTTTTTGCTTTTTCCTGCTCCTCTTAGCATGATAAAGAAGATTCAAAGAGAGTGAGATGCCAGCTACTTTCATTCAGTCAGTAGCTTCAATCATTTCTGGACGTTTTTCAATGGTAAAAATCAATGAATATTGTAAATGCACAAACAGTAATTTCTCCACATTGCAAGGTGCAATTCTGAAATTTTTTGCTTTTTCCTGCTCCTCTTAGCATGATAAAGAAGATTCAAAGAGAGTGAGATGCCAACTCCTTTCATTCAGTCAGTA
Organism: Phyllobates terribilis; assembly: GCF_046119375.1. Lineage (NCBI taxonomy): Eukaryota > Metazoa > Chordata > Amphibia > Anura > Dendrobatidae > Phyllobates > Phyllobates terribilis. Next base: position 70,429 of record NW_027365224.1, read on the forward strand.
GCTTCAAACATTTCTGGTATATGAATAACATGATGTTTTTCAATGGCAAAAATCAATGAATATTGTAAATGCACAAACAGTAATTTCTCCGCATTGCAAGGTGCAATTCTGAAATTTTTTGCTTTTTCCTGCTCCTCTTAGCATGATAAAGAAGATTCAAAGAGAGTGAGATGCCAGCTCCTTTCATTCAGTCAGTAGCTTCAATCATTTCTGGACGTTTTTCAATGGCAAAAATCAATGAATATTGTAAATGCACAAACAGTAATTTCTCCGCATTGCAAGGTGCAATTCTGAAATTTTTTGCTTTTTCCTGCTCCTCTTAGCATGATAAAGAAGATTCAAAGAGAGTGAGATGCCAGCTCCTTTCATTCAGTCAGTACCTTCAATCATTTCTGGACGTTTTTCAATGGCAAAAATCAATGAATATTGTAAATGCACAAACAGTAATTTCTCCGCATTGCAAGGTGCAATTCTGAAATTTTTTGCTTTTTCCCGCTCCTCTTAGCATGATAAAGAAGATTCAAAGAGAGTGAGGTGCCAGCTCCTTTCATTCAGTCAGTAGCTTCAAACATTTCTGGTATATGAATAACATGTTTTTCAATGGCAAAAATCAATGAATATTGTAAATGCACAAACAGTAATTTCTCCGCATTGCAAGGTGCAATTCTGAAATTTTTTGCTTTTTCCTGCTCCTCTTAGCATGATAAAGAAGATTCAAAGAGAGTGAGATGCCAGCTCCTTTCATTCAGTCAGTAGCTTCAATCATTTCTGGACGTTTTTCAATGGTAAAAATCAATGAATATTGTAAATGCACAAACAGTAATTTCTCCACATTGCAAGGTGCAATTCTGAAATTTTTTGCTTTTTCCTGCTCCTCTTAGCATGATAAAGAAGATTCAAAGAGAGTGAGATGCCAGCTCCTTTGATTCAGTCAGTAGCTTCAAACATTTCTGGTATATGAATAACATGATGTTTTTCAATGGCAAAAATCAATGAATATTGTAAATGCACAAACAGTAATTTCTCCGCATTGCAAGGTGCAAGTCTGAAATTTTTTGCTTTTTCCTGCTCCTCTTAGCATGATAAAGAAGATTCAAAGAGAGTGAGATGCCAGCTACTTTCATTCAGTCAGTAGCTTCAATCATTTCTGGACGTTTTTCAATGGTAAAAATCAATGAATATTGTAAATGCACAAACAGTAATTTCTCCACATTGCAAGGTGCAATTCTGAAATTTTTTGCTTTTTCCTGCTCCTCTTAGCATGATAAAGAAGATTCAAAGAGAGTGAGATGCCAACTCCTTTCATTCAGTCAGTAGCTTCAAACATTTCTGGTATATGAATAACATGATGTTTTTCAATGGCAAAAATCAATGAATATTGTAAATGCACAAACAGTAATTTCTCCGCATTGCAAGGTGCAATTCTGAAATTTTTTGCTTTTTCCTGCTCCTCTTAGCATGATAAAGAAGATTCAAAGAGAGTGAGATGCCAGCTCCTTTCATTCAGTCAGTAGCTTCAATCATTTCTGGACGTTTTTCAATGGCAAAAATCAATGAATATTGTAAATGCACAAACAGTAATTTCTCCGCATTGCAAGGTGCAATTCTGAAATTTTTTGCTTTTTCCTGCTCCTCTTAGCATGATAAAGAAGATTCAAAGAGAGTGAGATGCCAGCTCCTTTCATTCAGTCAGTACCTTCAATCATTTCTGGACGTTTTTCAATGGCAAAAATCAATGAATATTGTAAATGCACAAACAGTAATTTCTCCGCATTGCAAGGTGCAATTCTGAAATTTTTTGCTTTTTCCCGCTCCTCTTAGCATGATAAAGAAGATTCAAAGAGAGTGAGGTGCCAGCTCCTTTCATTCAGTCAGTAGCTTCAAACATTTCTGGTATATGAATAACATGTTTTTCAATGGCAAAAATCAATGAATATTGTAAATGCACAAACAGTAATTTCTCCGCATTGCAAGGTGCAATTCTGAAATTTTTTGCTTTTTCCTGCTCCTCTTAGCATGATAAAGAAGATTCAAAGAGAGTGAGATGCCAGCTCCTTTCATTCAGTCAGTAGCTTCAATCATTTCTGGACGTTTTTCAATGGCAAAAATCAATGAATATTGTAAATGCACAAACAGTAATTTCTCCGCATTGCAAGGTGCAATTCTGAAATTTTTTGCTTTTTCCTGCTCCTCTTAGCATGATAAAGAAGATTCAAAGAGAGTGAGATGCCAGCTCCTTTCATTCAGTCAGTAGCTTCAATCATTTCTGGACGTTTTTCAATGGCAAAAATCAATGAATATTGTAAATGCACAAACAGTAATTTCTCCGCATTGCAAGGTGCAATTCTGAAATTTTTTGCTTTTTCCTGCTCCTCTTAGCATGATAAAGAAGATTCAAAGAGAGTGAGATGCCAGCTCCTTTGATTCAGTCAGTAGCTTCAAACATTTCTGGTATATGAATAACATGATGTTTTTCAATGGCAAAAATCAATGAATATTGTAAATGCACAAACAGTAATTTCTCCGCATTGCAAGGTGCAAGTCTGAAATTTTTTGCTTTTTCCTGCTCCTCTTAGCATGATAAAGAAGATTCAAAGAGAGTGAGATGCCAGCTACTTTCATTCAGTCAGTAGCTTCAATCATTTCTGGACGTTTTTCAATGGTAAAAATCAATGAATATTGTAAATGCACAAACAGTAATTTCTCCACATTGCAAGGTGCAATTCTGAAATTTTTTGCTTTTTCCTGCTCCTCTTAGCATGATAAAGAAGATTCAAAGAGAGTGAGATGCCAGCTCCTTTCATTCAGTCAGTAGCTTCAAACATTTCTGGTATATGAATAACATGATGTTTTTCAATGGCAAAAATCAATGAATATTGTAAATGCACAAACAGTAATTTCTCCGCATTGCAAGGTGCAAGTCTGAAATTTTTTGCTTTTTCCTGCTCCTCTTAGCATGATAAAGAAGATTCAAAGAGAGTGAGATGCCAGCTACTTTCATTCAGTCAGTAGCTTCAATCATTTCTGGACGTTTTTCAATGGTAAAAATCAATGAATATTGTAAATGCACAAACAGTAATTTCTCCACATTGCAAGGTGCAATTCTGAAATTTTTTGCTTTTTCCTGCTCCTCTTAGCATGATAAAGAAGATTCAAAGAGAGTGAGATGCCAGCTCCTTTCATTCAGTCAGTAGCTTCAAACATTTCTGGTATATGAATAACATGATGTTTTTCAATGGCAAAAATCAATGAATATTGTAAATGCACAAACAGTAATTTCTCCACATTGCAAGGTGCAATTCTGAAATTTTTTGCTTTTTCCTGCTCCTCTTAGCATGATAAAGAAGATTCAAAGAGAGTGAGATGCCAGCTCCTTTCATTCAGTCAGTAGCTTCAAACATTTCTGGTATATGAATAACATGATGTTTTTCAATGGCAAAAATCAATGAATATTGTAAATGCACAAACAGTAATTTCTCCGCATTGCAAGGTGCAAGTCTGAAATTTTTTGCTTTTTCCTGCTCCTCTTAGCATGATAAAGAAGATTCAAAGAGAGTGAGATGCCAGCTACTTTCATTCAGTCAGTAGCTTCAATCATTTCTGGACGTTTTTCAATGGTAAAAATCAATGAATATTGTAAATGCACAAACAGTAATTTCTCCACATTGCAAGGTGCAATTCTGAAATTTTTTGCTTTTTCCTGCTCCTCTTAGCATGATAAAGAAGATTCAAAGAGAGTGAGATGCCAGCTCCTTTCATTCAGTCAGTAGCTTCAAACATTTCTGGTATATGAATAACATGATGTTTTTCAATGGCAAAAATCAATGAATATTGTAAATGCACAAACAGTAATTTCTCCACATTGCAAGGTGCAATTCTGAAATTTTTTGCTTTTTCCTGCTCCTCTTAGCATGATAAAGAAGATTCAAAGAGAGTGAGATGCCAGCTCCTTTCATTCAGTCAGTAGCTTCAAACATTTCTGGTATATGAATAACATGATGTTTTTCAATGGCAAAAATCAATGAGTATTGTAAATGCACAAACAGTAATTTCTCCGCATTGCAAGGTGCAATTCTGAAATTTTTTGCTTTTTCCTGCTCCTCTTAGCATGATAAAGAAGATTCAAAGAGAGTGAGATGCCAGCTCCTTTCATTCAGTCAGTAGCTTCAATCATTTCTGGACGTTTTTCAATGGCAAAAATCAATGAATATTGTAAATGCACAAACAGTAATTTCTCCGCATTGCAAGGTGCAATTCTGAAATTTTTTGCTTTTTCCTGCTCCTCTTAGCATGATAAAGAAGATTCAAAGAGAGTGAGATGTCAGCTCCTTTCATTCAGTCAGTAGCTTCAAACATTTCTGGTATATGAATAACATGATGTTTTTCAATGGCAAAAATCAATGAATATTGTAAATGCACAAACAGTAATTTCTCCGCATTGCAAGGTGCTATTCTGAAATTTTTTGCTTTTTCCTGCTCCTCTTAGCATGATAAAGAAGATTCAAAGAGAGTGAGATGCCAGCTCCTTTCATTCAGTCAGTAGCTTCAATCATTTCTGGACGTTTTTCAATGGCAAAAATCAATGAATATTGTAAATGCACAAACAGTAATTTCTCCGCATTGCAAGGTGCAATTCTGAAATTTTTTGCTTTTTCCTGCTCCTCTCAGCATGATAAAGAGGATTCAAAGAGAGTGAGATGCCAGCTCCTTTCATTCAGTCAGTAGCTTCAATCATTTCTGGACGTTTTTCAATGGCAAAAATCAATGAATATTGTAAATGCACAAACAGTAATTTCTCCGCATTGCAAGGTGCAATTCTGAAATTTTTTGCTTTTTCCTGCTCCTCTTAGCATGATAAAGAAGATTCAAAGAGAGTGAGATGCCAGCTCCTTTCATTCAGTCAGTAGCTTCAAACATTTCTGGTATATGAATAACATGATGTTTTTCAATGGCAAAAATCAATGAATATTGTAAATGCACAAACAGTAATTTCTCCGCATTGCAAGGTGCAAGTCTGAAATTTTTTGCTTTTTCCTGCTCCTCTTAGCATGATAAAGAAGATTCAAAGAGAGTGAGATGCCAGCTACTTTCATTCAGTCAGTAGCTTCAATCATTTCTGGACGTTTTTCAATGGTAAAAATCAATGAATATTGTAAATGCACAAACAGTAATTTCTCCACATTGCAATGTGCAATTCTAAAATTTTTTGCTTTTTCCTGCTCCTCTTAGCATGATAAAGAAGATTCAAAGAGAGTGAGATGCCTGCTCCTTTCATTCAGTCAGTAGCTTCAAACATTTCTGGTATATGAATAACATGATGTTTTTCAATGGCAAAAATCAATGAATATTGTAAATGCACAAACAGTAATTTCTCCGCATTGCAAGGTGCAATTCTGAAATTTTTTGCTTTTTCCTGCTCCTCTTAGCATGATAAAGAAGATTCAAAGAGAGTGAGATGCCAACTCCTTTCATTCAGTCAGTAGCTTCAAACATTTCTGGTATATGAATAACATGATGTTTTTCAATGGCAAAAATCAATGAATATTGTAAATGCACAAACAGTAATTTCTCCGCATTGCAAGGTGCAATTCTGAAATTTTTTGCTTTTTCCTGCTCCTCTTAGCATGATAAAGAAGATTCAAAGAGAGTGAGATGCCAGCTCCTTTCATTCAGTCAGTAGCTTCAATCATTTCTGGACGTTTTTCCATGGCAAAAATCAATGAATATTGTAAATGCACAAACAGTAATTTCTCCGCATTGCAAGGTGCAATTCTGAAATTTTTTGCTTTTTCCTGCTCCTCTTAGCATGATAAAGAAGATTCAAAGAGAGTGAGATGCCAGCTCCTTTCATTCAGTCAGTAGCTTCAATCATTTCTGGACGTTTTTCCATGGCAAAAATCAATGAATATTGTAAATGCACAAACAGTAATTTCTCCGCATTGCAAGGTGCAATTCTGAAATTTTTTGCTTTTTCCTGCTCCTCTTAGCATGATAAAGAAGATTCAAAGAGAGTGAGATGCCAGCTCCTTTCATTCAGTCAGTAGCTTCAATCATTTCTGGACGTTTTTCAATGGTAAAAATCAATGAATATTGTAAATGCACAAACAGTAATTTCTCCACATTGCAAGGTGCAATTCTGAAATTTTTTGCTTTTTCCTGCTCCTCTTAGCATGATAAAGAAGATTCAAAGAGAGTGAGATGCCAGCTCCTTTCATTCAGTCAGTAGCTTCAAACATTTCTGGTATATGAATAACATGATGTTTTTCAATGGCAAAAATCAATGAATATTGTAAATGCACAAACAGTAATTTCTCCGCATTGCAAGGTGCAAGTCTGAAATTTTTTGCTTTTTCCTGCTCCTCTTAGCATGATAAAGAAGATTCAAAGAGAGTGAGATGCCAGCTACTTTCATTCAGTCAGTAGCTTCAATCATTTCTGGACGTTTTTCAATGGTAAAAATCAATGAATATTGTAAATGCACAAACAGTAATTTCTCCACATTGCAAGGTGCAATTCTGAAATTTTTTGCTTTTTCCTGCTCCTCTTAGCATGGTAAAGAAGATTCAAAGAGAGTGAGATGCCAACTCCTTTCATTCAGTCAGTAGCTTCAAACATTTCTGGTATATGAATAACATGATGTTTTTCAATGGCAAAAATCAATGAATATTGTAAATGCACAAACAGTAATTTCTCCGCATTGCAAGGTGCAATTCTGAAATTTTTTGCTTTTTCCTGCTCCTCTTAGCATGATAAAGAAGATTCAAAGAGAGTGAGATGCCAGCTCCTTTCATTCAGTCAGTAGCTTCAATCATTTCTGGACGTTTTTCAATGGCAAAAATCAATGAATATTGTAAATGCACAAACAGTAATTTCTCCGCATTGCAAGGTGCAATTCTGAAATTTTTTGCTTTTTCCTGCTCCTCTTAGCATGATAAAGAAGATTCAAAGAGAGTGAGATGCCAGCTCCTTTCATTCAGTCAGTACCTTCAATCATTTCTGGACGTTTTTCAATGGCAAAAATCAATGAATATTGTAAATGCACAAACAGTAATTTCTCCGCATTGCAAGGTGCAATTCTGAAATTTTTTGCTTTTTCCCGCTCCTCTTAGCATGATAAAGAAGATTCAAAGAGAGTGAGGTGCCAGCTCCTTTCATTCAGTCAGTAGCTTCAAACATTTCTGGTATATGAATAACATGTTTTTCAATGGCAAAAATCAATGAATATTGTAAATGCACAAACAGTAATTTCTCCGCATTGCAAGGTGCAATTCTGAAATTTTTTGCTTTTTCCTGCTCCTCTTAGCATGATAAAGAAGATTCAAAGAGAGTGAGATGCCAGCTCCTTTCATTCAGTCAGTAGCTTCAATCATTTCTGGACGTTTTTCAATGGCAAAAATCAATGAATATTGTAAATGCACAAACAGTAATTTCTCCGCATTGCAAGGTGCAATTCTGAAATTTTTTGCTTTTTCCTGCTCCTCTTAGCATGATAAAGAAGATTCAAAGAGAGTGAGATGCCAGCTCCTTTCATTCAGTCAGTAGCTTCAATCATTTCTGGACGTTTTTCAATGGCAAAAATCAATGAATATTGTAAATGCACAAACAGTAATTTCTCCGCATTGCAAGGTGCAATTCTGAAATTTTTTGCTTTTTCCTGCTCCTCTTAGCATGATAAAGAAGATTCAAAGAGAGTGAGATGCCAGCTCCTTTGATTCAGTCAGTAGCTTCAAACATTTCTGGTATATGAATAACATGATGTTTTTCAATGGCAAAAATCAATGAATATTGTAAATGCACAAACAGTAATTTCTCCGCATTGCAAGGTGCAAGTCTGAAATTTTTTGCTTTTTCCTGCTCCTCTTAGCATGATAAAGAAGATTCAAAGAGAGTGAGATGCCAGCTACTTTCATTCAGTCAGTAGCTTCAATCATTTCTGGACGTTTTTCAATGGTAAAAATCAATGAATATTGTAAATGCACAAACAGTAATTTCTCCACATTGCAAGGTGCAATTCTGAAATTTTTTGCTTTTTCCTGCTCCTCTTAGCATGATAAAGAAGATTCAAAGAGAGTGAGATGCCAGCTCCTTTCATTCAGTCAGTAGCTTCAAACATTTCTGGTATATGAATAACATGATGTTTTTCAATGGCAAAAATCAATGAATATTGTAAATGCACAAACAGTAATTTCTCCGCATTGCAAGGTGCAAGTCTGAAATTTTTTGCTTTTTCCTGCTCCTCTTAGCATGATAAAGAAGATTCAAAGAGAGTGAGATGCCAGCTACTTTCATTCAGTCAGTAGCTTCAATCATTTCTGGACGTTTTTCAATGGTAAAAATCAATGAATATTGTAAATGCACAAACAGTAATTTCTCCACATTGCAAGGTGCAATTCTGAAATTTTTTGCTTTTTCCTGCTCCTCTTAGCATGATAAAGAAGATTCAAAGAGAGTGAGATGCCAGCTCCTTTCATTCAGTCAGTAGCTTCAAACATTTCTGGTATATGAATAACATGATGTTTTTCAATGGCAAAAATCAATGAATATTGTAAATGCACAAACAGTAATTTCTCCACATTGCAAGGTGCAATTCTGAAATTTTTTGCTTTTTCCTGCTCCTCTTAGCATGATAAAGAAGATTCAAAGAGAGTGAGATGCCAGCTCCTTTCATTCAGTCAGTAGCTTCAAACATTTCTGGTATATGAATAACATGATGTTTTTCAATGGCAAAAATCAATGAGTATTGTAAATGCACAAACAGTAATTTCTCCGCATTGCAAGGTGCAATTCTGAAATTTTTTGCTTTTTCCTGCTCCTCTTAGCATGATAAAGAAGATTCAAAGAGAGTGAGATGCCAGCTCCTTTCATTCAGTCAGTAGCTTCAATCATTTCTGGACGTTTTTCAATGGCAAAAATCAATGAATATTGTAAATGCACAAACAGTAATTTCTCCGCATTGCAAGGTGCAATTCTGAAATTTTTTGCTTTTTCCTGCTCCTCTTAGCATGATAAAGAAGATTCAAAGAGAGTGAGATGTCAGCTCCTTTCATTCAGTCAGTAGCTTCAAACATTTCTGGTATATGAATAACATGATGTTTTTCAATGGCAAAAATCAATGAATATTGTAAATGCACAAACAGTAATTTCTCCGCATTGCAAGGTGCTATTCTGAAATTTTTTGCTTTTTCCTGCTCCTCTTAGCATGATAAAGAAGATTCAAAGAGAGTGAGATGCCAGCTCCTTTCATTCAGTCAGTAGCTTCAATCATTTCTGGACGTTTTTCAATGGCAAAAATCAATGAATATTGTAAATGCACAAACAGTAATTTCTCCGCATTGCAAGGTGCAATTCTGAAATTTTTTGCTTTTTCCTGCTCCTCTCAGCATGATAAAGAGGATTCAAAGAGAGTGAGATGCCAGCTCCTTTCATTCAGTCAGTAGCTTCAATCATTTCTGGACGTTTTTCAATGGCAAAAATCAATGAATATTGTAAATGCACAAACAGTAATTTCTCCGCATTGCAAGGTGCAATTCTGAAATTTTTTGCTTTTTCCTGCTCCTCTTAGCATGATAAAGAAGATTCAAAGAGAGTGAGATGCCAGCTCCTTTCATTCAGTCAGTAGCTTCAAACATTTCTGGTATATGAATAACATGATGTTTTTCAATGGCAAAAATCAATGAATATTGTAAATGCACAAACAGTAATTTCTCCGCATTGCAAGGTGCAAGTCTGAAATTTTTTGCTTTTTCCTGCTCCTCTTAGCATGATAAAGAAGATTCAAAGAGAGTGAGATGCCAGCTACTTTCATTCAGTCAGTAGCTTCAATCATTTCTGGACGTTTTTCAATGGTAAAAATCAATGAATATTGTAAATGCACAAACAGTAATTTCTCCACATTGCAATGTGCAATTCTAAAATTTTTTGCTTTTTCCTGCTCCTCTTAGCATGATAAAGAAGATTCAAAGAGAGTGAGATGCCTGCTCCTTTCATTCAGTCAGTAGCTTCAAACATTTCTGGTATATGAATAACATGATGTTTTTCAATGGCAAAAATCAATGAATATTGTAAATGCACAAACAGTAATTTCTCCGCATTGCAAGGTGCAATTCTGAAATTTTTTGCTTTTTCCTGCTCCTCTTAGCATGATAAAGAAGATTCAAAGAGAGTGAGATGCCAACTCCTTTCATTCAGTCAGTAGCTTCAAACATTTCTGGTATATGAATAACATGATGTTTTTCAATGGCAAAAATCAATGAATATTGTAAATGCACAAACAGTAATTTCTCCGCATTGCAAGGTGCAATTCTGAAATTTTTTGCTTTTTCCTGCTCCTCTTAGCATGATAAAGAAGATTCAAAGAGAGTGAGATGCCAGCTCCTTTCATTCAGTCAGTAGCTTCAATCATTTCTGGACGTTTTTCAATGGCAAAAATCAATGAATATTGTAAATGCACAAACAGTAATTTCTCCGCATTGCAAGGTGCAATTCTGAAATTTTTTGCTTTTTCCTGCTCCTCTTAGCATGATAAAGAAGATTCAAAGAGAGTGAGATGCCAGCTCCTTTCATTCAGTCAGTACCTTCAATCATTTCTGGACGTTTTTCAATGGCAAAAATCAATGAATATTGTAAATGCACAAACAGTAATTTCTCCGCATTGCAAGGTGCAATTCTGAAATTTTTTGCTTTTTCCCGCTCCTCTTAGCATGATAAAGAAGATTCAAAGAGAGTGAGGTGCCAGCTCCTTTCATTCAGTCAGTAGCTTCAAACATTTCTGGTATATGAATAACATGTTTTTCAATGGCAAAAATCAATGAATATTGTAAATGCACAAACAGTAATTTCTCCGCATTGCAAGGTGCAATTCTGAAATTTTTTGCTTTTTCCTGCTCCTCTTAGCATGATAAAGAAGATTCAAAGAGAGTGAGATGCCAGCTCCTTTCATTCAATCAGTAGCTTCAATCATTTCTGGACGTTTTTCAATGGCAAAAATCAATGAATATTGTATATGCACAAACAGTAATTTCTCCGCATTGCAAGGTGCAATTCTGAAATTTTTTGCTTTTTCCTGCTCCTCTTAGCATGATAAAGAAGATTCAAAGAGAGTGAGGTGCCAGCTCCTTTCATTCAGTCAGTAGCTTCAAACATTTCTGGTATATGAATAACATGTTTTTCAATGGCAAAAATCAATGAATATTGTAAATGCACAAACAGTAATTTCTCCGCATTGCAAGGTGCAATTCTGAAATTTTTTGCTTTTTCCTGCTCCTCTTAGCATGATAAAGAAGATTCAAAGAGAGTGAGATGCCAGCTCCTTTCATTCAGTCTGTAGCTTCAATCATTTCTGGTATATTAATAACATGATGTTTTTCAATCGCAAAAATCAATGAATATTGTAAATGCACAAACAGTAATTTCTCCGCATTGCAAGGTGCAATTCTGAAATTTTTTGCTTTTTCCTGCTCCTCTTAGCATGATAAAGAAGATTCAAAGAGAGTGAGATGCCAGCTCCTTTCATTCAGTCAGTAGCTTCAATCATTTCTGGACGTTTTTCAATGGCAAAAATCAATGAATATTGTAAATGCACAAACAGTAATTTCTCCGCATTGCAAGGTGCAATTCTGAAATTTTTTGCTTTTTCCTGCTCCTCTTAGCATGATAAAGAAGATTCAAAGAGAGTGAGATGCCAGCTCCTTTCATTCAGTCAGTAGCTTCAATCATTTCTGGTATATGAATAACATGATGTTTTTCAATGGCAAAAATCAATGAATATTGTAAATGCACAAACAGTAATTTCTCCGCATTGCAAGGTGCAATTCTGAAATTTTTTGCTTTTTCCTGCTCCTCTTAGCATGATAAAGAAGATTCAAAGAGAGTGAGATGCCAGCTCCTTTCATTCAGTCAGTAGCTTCAATCATTTCTGGACGTTTTTCCATGGCAAAAATCAATGAATATTGTAAATGCACAAACAGTAATTTCTCCGCATTGCAAGGTGCAATTCTGAAATTTTTTGCTTTTTCCTGCACCTCTTAGCATGATAAAGAAGATTCAAAGAGAGTGAGATGCCAGCTCCTTTCATTCAGTCAGTAGCTTCAATCATTTCTGGACGTTTTTCAATGGTAAAAATCAATGAATATTGTAAATGCACAAACAGTAATTTCTCCACATTGCAAGGTGCAATTCTGAAATTTTTTGCTTTTTCCTGCTCCTCTTAGCATGATAAAGAAGATTCAAAGAGAGTGAGATGCCAGCTCCTTTCATTCAGTCAGTAGCTTCAAACATTTCTGGTATATGAATAACATGATGTTTTTCAATGGCAAAAATCAATGAATATTGTAAATGCACAAACAGTAATTTCTCCGCATTGCAAGGTGCAAGTCTGAAATTTTTTGCTTTTTCCTGCTCCTCTTAGCATGATAAAGAAGATTCAAAGAGAGTGAGATGCCAGCTACTTTCATTCAGTCAGTAGCTTCAATCATTTCTGGACGTTTTTCAATGGTAAAAATCAATGAATATTGTAAATGCACAAACAGTAATTTCTCCACATTGCAAGGTGCAATTCTGAAATTTTTTGCTTTTTCCTGCTCCTCTTAGCATGATAAAGAAGATTCAAAGAGAGTGAGATGCCAACTCCTTTCATTCAGTCAGTAGCTTCAAACATTTCTGGTATATGAATAACATGATGTTTTTCAATGGCAAAAATCAATGAATATTGTAAATGCACAAACAGTAATTTCTCCGCATTGCAAGGTGCAATTCTGAAATTTTTTGCTTTTTCCTGCTCCTCTTAGCATGATAAAGAAGATTCAAAGAGAGTGAGATGCCAGCTCCTTTCATTCAGTCAGTAGCTTCAATCATTTCTGGACGTTTTTCAATGGCAAAAATCAATGAATATTGTAAATGCACAAACAGTAATTTCTCCGCATTGCAAGGTGCAATTCTGAAATTTTTTGCTTTTTCCTGCTCCTCTTAGCATGATAAAGAAGATTCAAAGAGAGTGAGATGCCAGCTCCTTTCATTCAGTCAGTACCTTCAATCATTTCTGGACGTTTTTCAATGGCAAAAATCAATGAATATTGTAAATGCACAAACAGTAATTTCTCCGCATTGCAAGGTGCAATTCTGAAATTTTTTGCTTTTTCCCGCTCCTCTTAGCATGATAAAGAAGATTCAAAGAGAGTGAGGTGCCAGCTCCTTTCATTCAGTCAGTAGCTTCAAACATTTCTGGTATATGAATAACATGTTTTTCAATGGCAAAAATCAATGAATATTGTAAATGCACAAACAGTAATTTCTCCGCATTGCAAGGTGCAATTCTGAAATTTTTTGCTTTTTCCTGCTCCTCTTAGCATGATAAAGAAGATTCAAAGAGAGTGAGATGCCAGCTCCTTTCATTCAGTCAGTAGCTTCAATCATTTCTGGACGTTTTTCAATGGCAAAAATCAATGAATATTGTAAATGCACAAACAGTAATTTCTCCGCATTGCAAGGTGCAATTCTGAAATTTTTTGCTTTTTCCTGCTCCTCTTAGCATGATAAAGAAGATTCAAAGAGAGTGAGATGCCAGCTCCTTTCATTCAGTCAGTAGCTTCAAACATTTCTGGTATATGAATAACATGATGTTTTTCAATGGCAAAAATCAATGAGTATTGTAAATGCACAAACAGTAATTTCTCCGCATTGCAAGGTGCAATTCTGAAATTTTTTGCTTTTTCCTGCTCCTCTTAGCATGATAAAGAAGATTCAAAGAGAGTGAGATGCCAGCTCCTTTCATTCAGTCAGTAGCTTCAATCATTTCTGGACGTTTTTCAATGGCAAAAATCAATGAATATTGTAAATGCACAAACAGTAATTTCTCCGCATTGCAAGGTGCAATTCTGAAATTTTTTGCTTTTTCCTGCTCCTCTTAGCATGATAAAGAAGATTCAAAGAGAGTGAGATGTCAGCTCCTTTCATTCAGTCAGTAGCTTCAAACATTTCTGGTATATGAATAACATGATGTTTTTCAATGGCAAAAATCAATGAATATTGTAAATGCACAAACAGTAATTTCTCCGCATTGCAAGGTGCTATTCTGAAATTTTTTGCTTTTTCCTGCTCCTCTTAGCATGATAAAGAAGATTCAAAGAGAGTGAGATGCCAGCTCCTTTCATTCAGTCAGTAGCTTCAATCATTTCTGGACGTTTTTCAATGGCAAAAATCAATGAATATTGTAAATGCACAAACAGTAATTTCTCCGCATTGCAAGGTGCAATTCTGAAATTTTTTGCTTTTTCCTGCTCCTCTCAGCATGATAAAGAGGATTCAAAGAGAGTGAGATGCCAGCTCCTTTCATTCAGTCAGTAGCTTCAATCATTTCTGGACGTTTTTCAATGGCAAAAATCAATGAATATTGTAAATGCACAAACAGTAATTTCTCCGCATTGCAAGGTGCAATTCTGAAATTTTTTGCTTTTTCCTGCTCCTCTTAGCATGATAAAGAAGATTCAAAGAGAGTGAGATGCCAGCTCCTTTCATTCAGTCAGTAGCTTCAAACATTTCTGGTATATGAATAACATGATGTTTTTCAATGGCAAAAATCAATGAATATTGTAAATGCACAAACAGTAATTTCTCCGCATTGCAAGGTGCAAGTCTGAAATTTTTTGCTTTTTCCTGCTCCTCTTAGCATGATAAAGAAGATTCAAAGAGAGTGAGATGCCAGCTACTTTCATTCAGTCAGTAGCTTCAATCATTTCTGGACGTTTTTCAATGGTAAAAATCAATGAATATTGTAAATGCACAAACAGTAATTTCTCCACATTGCAATGTGCAATTCTAAAATTTTTTGCTTTTTCCTGCTCCTCTTAGCATGATAAAGAAGATTCAAAGAGAGTGAGATGCCTGCTCCTTTCATTCAGTCAGTAGCTTCAAACATTTCTGGTATATGAATAACATGATGTTTTTCAATGGCAAAAATCAATGAATATTGTAAATGCACAAACAGTAATTTCTCCGCATTGCAAGGTGCAATTCTGAAATTTTTTGCTTTTTCCTGCTCCTCTTAGCATGATAAAGAAGATTCAAAGAGAGTGAGATGCCAACTCCTTTCATTCAGTCAGTAGCTTCAAACATTTCTGGTATATGAATAACATGATGTTTTTCAATGGCAAAAATCAATGAATATTGTAAATGCACAAACAGTAATTTCTCCGCATTGCAAGGTGCAATTCTGAAATTTTTTGCTTTTTCCTGCTCCTCTTAGCATGATAAAGAAGATTCAAAGAGAGTGAGATGCCAGCTCCTTTCATTCAGTCAGTAGCTTCAATCATTTCTGGACGTTTTTCCATGGCAAAAATCAATGAATATTGTAAATGCACAAACAGTAATTTCTCCGCATTGCAAGGTGCAATTCTGAAATTTTTTGCTTTTTCCTGCTCCTCTTAGCATGATAAAGAAGATTCAAAGAGAGTGAGATGCCAGCTCCTTTCATTCAGTCAGTAGCTTCAATCATTTCTGGACGTTTTTCCATGGCAAAAATCAATGAATATTGTAAATGCACAAACAGTAATTTCTCCGCATTGCAAGGTGCAATTCTGAAATTTTTTGCTTTTTCCTGCTCCTCTTAGCATGATAAAGAAGATTCAAAGAGAGTGAGATGCCAGCTCCTTTCATTCAGTCAGTAGCTTCAATCATTTCTGGACGTTTTTCAATGGTAAAAATCAATGAATATTGTAAATGCACAAACAGTAATTTCTCCACATTGCAAGGTGCAATTCTGAAATTTTTTGCTTTTTCCTGCTCCTCTTAGCATGATAAAGAAGATTCAAAGAGAGTGAGATGCCAGCTCCTTTCATTCAGTCAGTAGCTTCAAACATTTCTGGTATATGAATAACATGATGTTTTTCAATGGCAAAAATCAATGAATATTGTAAATGCACAAACAGTAATTTCTCCGCATTGCAAGGTGCAAGTCTGAAATTTTTTGCTTTTTCCTGCTCCTCTTAGCATGATAAAGAAGATTCAAAGAGAGTGAGATGCCAGCTACTTTCATTCAGTCAGTAGCTTCAATCATTTCTGGACGTTTTTCAATGGTAAAAATCAATGAATATTGTAAATGCACAAACAGTAATTTCTCCACATTGCAAGGTGCAATTCTGAAATTTTTTGCTTTTTCCTGCTCCTCTTAGCATGATAAAGAAGATTCAAAGAGAGTGAGATGCCAACTCCTTTCATTCAGTCAGTAGCTTCAAACATTTCTGGTATATGAATAACATGATGTTTTTCAATGGCAAAAATCAATGAATATTGTAAATGCACAAACAGTAATTTCTCCGCATTGCAAGGTGCAATTCTGAAATTTTTTGCTTTTTCCTGCTCCTCTTAGCATGATAAAGAAGATTCAAAGAGAGTGAGATGCCAGCTCCTTTCATTCAGTCAGTAGCTTCAATCATTTCTGGACGTTTTTCAATGGCAAAAATCAATGAATATTGTAAATGCACAAACAGTAATTTCTCCGCATTGCAAGGTGCAATTCTGAAATTTTTTGCTTTTTCCTGCTCCTCTTAGCATGATAAAGAAGATTCAAAGAGAGTGAGATGCCAGCTCCTTTCATTCAGTCAGTACCTTCAATCATTTCTGGACGTTTTTCAATGGCAAAAATCAATGAATATTGTAAATGCACAAACAGTAATTTCTCCGCATTGCAAGGTGCAATTCTGAAATTTTTTGCTTTTTCCCGCTCCTCTTAGCATGATAAAGAAGATTCAAAGAGAGTGAGGTGCCAGCTCCTTTCATTCAGTCAGTAGCTTCAAACATTTCTGGTATATGAATAACATGTTTTTCAATGGCAAAAATCAATGAATATTGTAAATGCACAAACAGTAATTTCTCCGCATTGCAAGGTGCAATTCTGAAATTTTTTGCTTTTTCCTGCTCCTCTTAGCATGATAAAGAAGATTCAAAGAGAGTGAGATGCCAGCTCCTTTCATTCAGTCAGTAGCTTCAATCATTTCTGGACGTTTTTCAATGGCAAAAATCAATGAATATTGTAAATGCACAAACAGTAATTTCTCCGCATTGCAAGGTGCAATTCTGAAATTTTTTGCTTTTTCCTGCTCCTCTTAGCATGATAAAGAAGATTCAAAGAGAGTGAGATGCCAGCTCCTTTCATTCAGTCAGTAGCTTCAATCATTTCTGGACGTTTTTCAATGGCAAAAATCAATGAATATTGTAAATGCACAAACAGTAATTTCTCCGCATTGCAAGGTGCAATTCTGAAATTTTTTGCTTTTTCCTGCTCCTCTTAGCATGATAAAGAAGATTCAAAGAGAGTGAGATGCCAGCTCCTTTGATTCAGTCAGTAGCTTCAAACATTTCTGGTATATGAATAACATGATGTTTTTCAATGGCAAAAATCAATGAATATTGTAAATGCACAAACAGTAATTTCTCCGCATTGCAAGGTGCAAGTCTGAAATTTTTTGCTTTTTCCTGCTCCTCTTAGCATGATAAAGAAGATTCAAAGAGAGTGAGATGCCAGCTACTTTCATTCAGTCAGTAGCTTCAATCATTTCTGGACGTTTTTCAATGGTAAAAATCAATGAATATTGTAAATGCACAAACAGTAATTTCTCCACATTGCAAGGTGCAATTCTGAAATTTTTTGCTTTTTCCTGCTCCTCTTAGCATGATAAAGAAGATTCAAAGAGAGTGAGATGCCAGCTCCTTTCATTCAGTCAGTAGCTTCAAACATTTCTGGTATATGAATAACATGATGTTTTTCAATGGCAAAAA
Organism: Phyllobates terribilis; assembly: GCF_046119375.1. Lineage (NCBI taxonomy): Eukaryota > Metazoa > Chordata > Amphibia > Anura > Dendrobatidae > Phyllobates > Phyllobates terribilis. The sequence goes on from NW_027365224.1 coordinate 88,198, forward strand.
TCAATGAATATTGTAAATGCACAAACAGTAATTTCTCCGCATTGCAAGGTGCAAGTCTGAAATTTTTTGCTTTTTCCTGCTCCTCTTAGCATGATAAAGAAGATTCAAAGAGAGTGAGATGCCAGCTACTTTCATTCAGTCAGTAGCTTCAATCATTTCTGGACGTTTTTCAATGGTAAAAATCAATGAATATTGTAAATGCACAAACAGTAATTTCTCCACATTGCAAGGTGCAATTCTGAAATTTTTTGCTTTTTCCTGCTCCTCTTAGCATGATAAAGAAGATTCAAAGAGAGTGAGATGCCAGCTCCTTTCATTCAGTCAGTAGCTTCAAACATTTCTGGTATATGAATAACATGATGTTTTTCAATGGCAAAAATCAATGAATATTGTAAATGCACAAACAGTAATTTCTCCACATTGCAAGGTGCAATTCTGAAATTTTTTGCTTTTTCCTGCTCCTCTTAGCATGATAAAGAAGATTCAAAGAGAGTGAGATGCCAGCTCCTTTCATTCAGTCAGTAGCTTCAAACATTTCTGGTATATGAATAACATGATGTTTTTCAATGGCAAAAATCAATGAGTATTGTAAATGCACAAACAGTAATTTCTCCGCATTGCAAGGTGCAATTCTGAAATTTTTTGCTTTTTCCTGCTCCTCTTAGCATGATAAAGAAGATTCAAAGAGAGTGAGATGCCAGCTCCTTTCATTCAGTCAGTAGCTTCAATCATTTCTGGACGTTTTTCAATGGCAAAAATCAATGAATATTGTAAATGCACAAACAGTAATTTCTCCGCATTGCAAGGTGCAATTCTGAAATTTTTTGCTTTTTCCTGCTCCTCTTAGCATGATAAAGAAGATTCAAAGAGAGTGAGATGTCAGCTCCTTTCATTCAGTCAGTAGCTTCAAACATTTCTGGTATATGAATAACATGATGTTTTTCAATGGCAAAAATCAATGAATATTGTAAATGCACAAACAGTAATTTCTCCGCATTGCAAGGTGCTATTCTGAAATTTTTTGCTTTTTCCTGCTCCTCTTAGCATGATAAAGAAGATTCAAAGAGAGTGAGATGCCAGCTCCTTTCATTCAGTCAGTAGCTTCAATCATTTCTGGACGTTTTTCAATGGCAAAAATCAATGAATATTGTAAATGCACAAACAGTAATTTCTCCGCATTGCAAGGTGCAATTCTGAAATTTTTTGCTTTTTCCTGCTCCTCTCAGCATGATAAAGAGGATTCAAAGAGAGTGAGATGCCAGCTCCTTTCATTCAGTCAGTAGCTTCAATCATTTCTGGACGTTTTTCAATGGCAAAAATCAATGAATATTGTAAATGCACAAACAGTAATTTCTCCGCATTGCAAGGTGCAATTCTGAAATTTTTTGCTTTTTCCTGCTCCTCTTAGCATGATAAAGAAGATTCAAAGAGAGTGAGATGCCAGCTCCTTTCATTCAGTCAGTAGCTTCAAACATTTCTGGTATATGAATAACATGATGTTTTTCAATGGCAAAAATCAATGAATATTGTAAATGCACAAACAGTAATTTCTCCGCATTGCAAGGTGCAAGTCTGAAATTTTTTGCTTTTTCCTGCTCCTCTTAGCATGATAAAGAAGATTCAAAGAGAGTGAGATGCCAGCTACTTTCATTCAGTCAGTAGCTTCAATCATTTCTGGACGTTTTTCAATGGTAAAAATCAATGAATATTGTAAATGCACAAACAGTAATTTCTCCACATTGCAATGTGCAATTCTAAAATTTTTTGCTTTTTCCTGCTCCTCTTAGCATGATAAAGAAGATTCAAAGAGAGTGAGATGCCTGCTCCTTTCATTCAGTCAGTAGCTTCAAACATTTCTGGTATATGAATAACATGATGTTTTTCAATGGCAAAAATCAATGAATATTGTAAATGCACAAACAGTAATTTCTCCGCATTGCAAGGTGCAATTCTGAAATTTTTTGCTTTTTCCTGCTCCTCTTAGCATGATAAAGAAGATTCAAAGAGAGTGAGATGCCAACTCCTTTCATTCAGTCAGTAGCTTCAAACATTTCTGGTATATGAATAACATGATGTTTTTCAATGGCAAAAATCAATGAATATTGTAAATGCACAAACAGTAATTTCTCCGCATTGCAAGGTGCAATTCTGAAATTTTTTGCTTTTTCCTGCTCCTCTTAGCATGATAAAGAAGATTCAAAGAGAGTGAGATGCCAGCTCCTTTCATTCAGTCAGTAGCTTCAATCATTTCTGGACGTTTTTCAATGGCAAAAATCAATGAATATTGTAAATGCACAAACAGTAATTTCTCCGCATTGCAAGGTGCAATTCTGAAATTTTTTGCTTTTTCCTGCTCCTCTTAGCATGATAAAGAAGATTCAAAGAGAGTGAGATGCCAGCTCCTTTCATTCAGTCAGTACCTTCAATCATTTCTGGACGTTTTTCAATGGCAAAAATCAATGAATATTGTAAATGCACAAACAGTAATTTCTCCGCATTGCAAGGTGCAATTCTGAAATTTTTTGCTTTTTCCCGCTCCTCTTAGCATGATAAAGAAGATTCAAAGAGAGTGAGGTGCCAGCTCCTTTCATTCAGTCAGTAGCTTCAAACATTTCTGGTATATGAATAACATGTTTTTCAATGGCAAAAATCAATGAATATTGTAAATGCACAAACAGTAATTTCTCCGCATTGCAAGGTGCAATTCTGAAATTTTTTGCTTTTTCCTGCTCCTCTTAGCATGATAAAGAAGATTCAAAGAGAGTGAGATGCCAGCTCCTTTCATTCAATCAGTAGCTTCAATCATTTCTGGACGTTTTTCAATGGCAAAAATCAATGAATATTGTATATGCACAAACAGTAATTTCTCCGCATTGCAAGGTGCAATTCTGAAATTTTTTGCTTTTTCCTGCTCCTCTTAGCATGATAAAGAAGATTCAAAGAGAGTGAGGTGCCAGCTCCTTTCATTCAGTCAGTAGCTTCAAACATTTCTGGTATATGAATAACATGTTTTTCAATGGCAAAAATCAATGAATATTGTAAATGCACAAACAGTAATTTCTCCGCATTGCAAGGTGCAATTCTGAAATTTTTTGCTTTTTCCTGCTCCTCTTAGCATGATAAAGAAGATTCAAAGAGAGTGAGATGCCAGCTCCTTTCATTCAGTCTGTAGCTTCAATCATTTCTGGTATATTAATAACATGATGTTTTTCAATCGCAAAAATCAATGAATATTGTAAATGCACAAACAGTAATTTCTCCGCATTGCAAGGTGCAATTCTGAAATTTTTTGCTTTTTCCTGCTCCTCTTAGCATGATAAAGAAGATTCAAAGAGAGTGAGATGCCAGCTCCTTTCATTCAGTCAGTAGCTTCAATCATTTCTGGACGTTTTTCAATGGCAAAAATCAATGAATATTGTAAATGCACAAACAGTAATTTCTCCGCATTGCAAGGTGCAATTCTGAAATTTTTTGCTTTTTCCTGCTCCTCTTAGCATGATAAAGAAGATTCAAAGAGAGTGAGATGCCAGCTCCTTTCATTCAGTCAGTAGCTTCAATCATTTCTGGTATATGAATAACATGATGTTTTTCAATGGCAAAAATCAATGAATATTGTAAATGCACAAACAGTAATTTCTCCGCATTGCAAGGTGCAATTCTGAAATTTTTTGCTTTTTCCTGCTCCTCTTAGCATGATAAAGAAGATTCAAAGAGAGTGAGATGCCAGCTCCTTTCATTCAGTCAGTAGCTTCAATCATTTCTGGACGTTTTTCCATGGCAAAAATCAATGAATATTGTAAATGCACAAACAGTAATTTCTCCGCATTGCAAGGTGCAATTCTGAAATTTTTTGCTTTTTCCTGCACCTCTTAGCATGATAAAGAAGATTCAAAGAGAGTGAGATGCCAGCTCCTTTCATTCAGTCAGTAGCTTCAATCATTTCTGGACGTTTTTCAATGGTAAAAATCAATGAATATTGTAAATGCACAAACAGTAATTTCTCCACATTGCAAGGTGCAATTCTGAAATTTTTTGCTTTTTCCTGCTCCTCTTAGCATGATAAAGAAGATTCAAAGAGAGTGAGATGCCAGCTCCTTTCATTCAGTCAGTAGCTTCAAACATTTCTGGTATATGAATAACATGATGTTTTTCAATGGCAAAAATCAATGAATATTGTAAATGCACAAACAGTAATTTCTCCGCATTGCAAGGTGCAAGTCTGAAATTTTTTGCTTTTTCCTGCTCCTCTTAGCATGATAAAGAAGATTCAAAGAGAGTGAGATGCCAGCTACTTTCATTCAGTCAGTAGCTTCAATCATTTCTGGACGTTTTTCAATGGTAAAAATCAATGAATATTGTAAATGCACAAACAGTAATTTCTCCACATTGCAAGGTGCAATTCTGAAATTTTTTGCTTTTTCCTGCTCCTCTTAGCATGATAAAGAAGATTCAAAGAGAGTGAGATGCCAACTCCTTTCATTCAGTCAGTAGCTTCAAACATTTCTGGTATATGAATAACATGATGTTTTTCAATGGCAAAAATCAATGAATATTGTAAATGCACAAACAGTAATTTCTCCGCATTGCAAGGTGCAATTCTGAAATTTTTTGCTTTTTCCTGCTCCTCTTAGCATGATAAAGAAGATTCAAAGAGAGTGAGATGCCAGCTCCTTTCATTCAGTCAGTAGCTTCAATCATTTCTGGACGTTTTTCAATGGCAAAAATCAATGAATATTGTAAATGCACAAACAGTAATTTCTCCGCATTGCAAGGTGCAATTCTGAAATTTTTTGCTTTTTCCTGCTCCTCTTAGCATGATAAAGAAGATTCAAAGAGAGTGAGATGCCAGCTCCTTTCATTCAGTCAGTACCTTCAATCATTTCTGGACGTTTTTCAATGGCAAAAATCAATGAATATTGTAAATGCACAAACAGTAATTTCTCCGCATTGCAAGGTGCAATTCTGAAATTTTTTGCTTTTTCCCGCTCCTCTTAGCATGATAAAGAAGATTCAAAGAGAGTGAGGTGCCAGCTCCTTTCATTCAGTCAGTAGCTTCAAACATTTCTGGTATATGAATAACATGTTTTTCAATGGCAAAAATCAATGAATATTGTAAATGCACAAACAGTAATTTCTCCGCATTGCAAGGTGCAATTCTGAAATTTTTTGCTTTTTCCTGCTCCTCTTAGCATGATAAAGAAGATTCAAAGAGAGTGAGATGCCAGCTCCTTTCATTCAGTCAGTAGCTTCAATCATTTCTGGACGTTTTTCAATGGCAAAAATCAATGAATATTGTAAATGCACAAACAGTAATTTCTCCGCATTGCAAGGTGCAATTCTGAAATTTTTTGCTTTTTCCTGCTCCTCTTAGCATGATAAAGAAGATTCAAAGAGAGTGAGATGCCAGCTCCTTTCATTCAGTCAGTAGCTTCAATCATTTCTGGACGTTTTTCAATGGCAAAAATCAATGAATATTGTAAATGCACAAACAGTAATTTCTCCGCATTGCAAGGTGCAATTCTGAAATTTTTTGCTTTTTCCTGCTCCTCTTAGCATGATAAAGAAGATTCAAAGAGAGTGAGATGCCAGCTCCTTTGATTCAGTCAGTAGCTTCAAACATTTCTGGTATATGAATAACATGATGTTTTTCAATGGCAAAAATCAATGAATATTGTAAATGCACAAACAGTAATTTCTCCGCATTGCAAGGTGCAAGTCTGAAATTTTTTGCTTTTTCCTGCTCCTCTTAGCATGATAAAGAAGATTCAAAGAGAGTGAGATGCCAGCTACTTTCATTCAGTCAGTAGCTTCAATCATTTCTGGACGTTTTTCAATGGTAAAAATCAATGAATATTGTAAATGCACAAACAGTAATTTCTCCACATTGCAAGGTGCAATTCTGAAATTTTTTGCTTTTTCCTGCTCCTCTTAGCATGATAAAGATTCAAAGAGAGTGAGATGCCAGCTCCTTTCATTCAGTCAGTAGCTTCAAACATTTCTGGTATATGAATAACATGATGTTTTTCAATGGCAAAAATCAATGAATATTGTAAATGCACAAACAGTAATTTCTCCGCATTGCAAGGTGCAAGTCTGAAATTTTTTGCTTTTTCCTGCTCCTCTTAGCATGATAAAGAAGATTCAAAGAGAGTGAGATGCCAGCTACTTTCATTCAGTCAGTAGCTTCAATCATTTCTGGACGTTTTTCAATGGTAAAAATCAATGAATATTGTAAATGCACAAACAGTCATTTCTCCACATTGCAAGGTGCAATTCTGAAATTTTTTGCTTTTTCCTGCTCCTCTTAGCATGATAAAGAAGATTCAAAGAGAGTGAGATGCCAGCTCCTTTCATTCAGTCTGTAGCTTCAAACATTTCTGGTATATGAATAACATGATGTTTTTCAATGGCAAAAATCAATGAATATTGTAAATGCACAAACAGTAATTTCTCCACATTGCAAGGTGCAATTCTGAAATTTTTTGCTTTTTCCTGCTCCTCTTAGCATGATAAAGAAGATTCAAAGAGAGTGAGATGCCAGCTCCTTTCATTCAGTCAGTAGCTTCAAACATTTCTGGTATATGAATAACATGATGTTTTTCAATGGCAAAAATCAATGAATATTGTAAATGCACAAACAGTAATTTCTCCGCATTGCAAGGTGCAATTCTGAAATTTTTTGCTTTTTCCTGCTCCTCTTAGCATGATAAAGAAGATTCAAAGAGAGTGAGATGCCAGCTCCTTTCATTCAGTCAGTAGCTTCAATCATTTCTGGACGTTTTTCAATGGCAAAAATCAATGAATATTGTAAATGCACAAACAGTAATTTCTCCGCATTGCAAGGTGCAATTCTGAAATTTTTTGCTTTTTCCTGCTCCTCTTAGCATGATAAAGAAGATTCAAAGAGAGTGAGATGTCAGCTCCTTTCATTCAGTCAGTAGCTTCAAACATTTCTGGTATATGAATAACATGATGTTTTTCAATGGCAAAAATCAATGAATATTGTAAATGCACAAACAGTAATTTCTCCGCATTGCAAGGTGCAATTCTGAAATTTTTTGCTTTTTCCTGCTCCTCTTAGCATGATAAAGAAGATTCAAAGAGAGTGAGATGCCAGCTCCTTTCATTCAGTCAGTAGCTTCAATCATTTCTGGACGTTTTTCAATGGCAAAAATCAATGAATATTGTAAATGCACAAACAGTAATTTCTCCGCATTGCAAGGTGCAATTCTGAAATTTTTTGCTTTTTCCTGCTCCTCTTAGCATGATAAAGAGGATTCAAAGAGAGTGAGATGCCAGCTCCTTTCATTCAGTCAGTAGCTTCAATCATTTCTGGACGTTTTTCAATGGCAAAAATCAATGAATATTGTAAATGCACAAACAGTAATTTCTCCGCATTGCAAGGTGCAATTCTGAAATTTTTTGCTTTTTCCTGCTCCTCTTAGCATGATAAAGAAGATTCAAAGAGAGTGAGATGCCAGCTCCTTTCATTCAGTCAGTAGCTTCAAACATTTCTGGTATATGAATAACATGATGTTTTTCAATGGCAAAAATCAATGAATATTGTAAATGCACAAACAGTAATTTCTCCGCATTGCAAGGTGCAAGTCTGAAATTTTTTGCTTTTTCCTGCTCCTCTTAGCATGATAAAGAAGATTCAAAGAGAGTGAGATGCCAGCTACTTTCATTCAGTCAGTAGCTTCAATCATTTCTGGACGTTTTTCAATGGTAAAAATCAATGAATATTGTAAATGCACAAACAGTAATTTCTCCACATTGCAATGTGCAATTCTAAAATTTTTTGCTTTTTCCTGCTCCTCTTAGCATGATAAAGAAGATTCAAAGAGAGTGAGATGCCTGCTCCTTTCATTCAGTCAGTAGCTTCAAACATTTCTGGTATATGAATAACATGATGTTTTTCAATGGCAAAAATCAATGAATATTGTAAATGCACAAACAGTAATTTCTCCGCATTGCAAGGTGCAATTCTGAAATTTTTTGCTTTTTCCTGCTCCTCTTAGCATGATAAAGAAGATTCAAAGAGAGTGAGATGCCAACTCCTTTCATTCAGTCAGTAGCTTCAAACATTTCTGGTATATGAATAACATGATGTTTTTCAATGGCAAAAATCAATGAATATTGTAAATGCACAAACAGTAATTTCTCCGCATTGCAAGGTGCAATTCTGAAATTTTTTGCTTTTTCCTGCTCCTCTTAGCATGATAAAGAAGATTCAAAGAGAGTGAGATGCCAGCTCCTTTCATTCAGTCAGTAGCTTCAATCATTTCTGGACGTTTTTCAATGGCAAAAATCAATGAATATTGTAAATGCACAAACAGTAATTTCTCCGCATTGCAAGGTGCAATTCTGAAATTTTTTGCTTTTTCCTGCTCCTCTTAGCATGATAAAGAAGATTCAAAGAGAGTGAGATGCCAGCTCCTTTCATTCAGTCAGTACCTTCAATCATTTCTGGACGTTTTTCAATGGCAAAAATCAATGAATATTGTAAATGCACAAACAGTAATTTCTCCGCATTGCAAGGTGCAATTCTGAAATTTTTTGCTTTTTCCCGCTCCTCTTAGCATGATAAAGAAGATTCAAAGAGAGTGAGGTGCCAGCTCCTTTCATTCAGTCAGTAGCTTCAAACATTTCTGGTATATGAATAACATGTTTTTCAATGGCAAAAATCAATGAATATTGTAAATGCACAAACAGTAATTTCTCCGCATTGCAAGGTGCAATTCTGAAATTTTTTGCTTTTTCCTGCTCCTCTTAGCATGATAAAGAAGATTCAAAGAGAGTGAGATGCCAGCTCCTTTCATTCAATCAATAGCTTCAATCATTTCTGGACGTTTTTCAATGGCAAAAATCAATGAATATTGTATATGCACAAACAGTAATTTCTCCGCATTGCAAGGTGCAATTCTGAAATTTTTTGCTTTTTCCTGCTCCTCTTAGCATGATAAAGAAGATTCAAAGAGAGTGAGGTGCCAGCTCCTTTCATTCAGTCAGTAGCTTCAAACATTTCTGGTATATGAATAACATGTTTTTCAATGGCAAAAATCAATGAATATTGTAAATGCACAAACAGTAATTTCTCCGCATTGCAAGGTGCAATTCTGAAATTTTTTGCTTTTTCCTGCTCCTCTTAGCATGATAAAGAAGATTCAAAGAGAGTGAGATGCCAGCTCCTTTCATTCAGTCAGTAGCTTCAATCATTTCTGGACGTTTTTCAATGGCAAAAATCAATGAATATTGTAAATGCACAAACAGTAATTTCTCCGCATTGCAAGGTGCAATTCTGAAATTTTTTGCTTTTTCCTGCTCCTCTTAGCATGATAAAGAAGATTCAAAGAGAGTGAGATGCCAGCTCCTTTCGTTCAGTCAGTAGCTTCAATCATTTCTGGACGTTTTTCAATGGCAAAAATCATTGAATATTATAAATGCACAAACAGTAATTTCTCCGCATAGCAAGGTGCAATTCTGAAATTTTTTACTTTTTCCTGCTCCTCTTAGCATGATAAAGAAGATTCAAAGAGAGTGAGATGCCAGCTCCTTTCATTCAGTCAGTAGCTTCAATCATTTCTGGTATATGAATAACATGATGTTTTTCAATGGCAAAAATCAATGAATATTGTAAATGCACAAACAGTAATTTCTCCGCATTGCAAGGTGCAATTCTGAAATTTTTTGCTTTTTCCTGCTCCTCTTAGCATGATAAAGAAGATTCAAAGAGAGTGAGATGCCAGCTCCTTTCATTCAGTCAGTAGCTTCAATCATTTCTGGACGTTTTTCAATGGCAAAAATCAATGAATATTGTAAATGCACAAACAGTAATTTCTCCGCATTGCAAGGTGCAATTCTGAAATTTTTTGGTTTTTCCTGCTCCTCTTAGCATGATAAAGAAGATTCAAAGAGAGTGAGATGCCAGCTACTTTCATTCAGTCAGTAGCTTCAAACATTTCTGGTATATGAATAACATAATGTTTTTCAATGGCAAAAATCAATGAATATTGTAAATGCACAAACAGTAATTTCTCCGCATTGCAAGGTGCAAGTCTGAAATTTTTTGCTTTTTCCTGCTCCTCTTAGCATGATAAAGAAGATTCAAAGAGAGTGAGATGCCAGCTACTTTCATTCAGTCAGTAGCTTCAATCATTTCTGGACGTTTTTCAATGGTAAAAATCAATGAATATTGTAAATGCACAAACAGTAATTTCTCCACATTGCAAGGTGCAATTCTGAAATTTTTTGCTTTTTCCTGCTCCTCTTAGCATGATAAAGAAGATTCAAAGAGAGTGAGATGCCAGCTCCTTTCATTCAGTCAGTAGCTTCAAACATTTCTGGTATATGAATAACATGATGTTTTTCAATGGCAAAAATCAATGAATATTGTAAATGCACAAACAGTAATTTCTCCGCATTGCAAGGTGCAATTCTGAAATTTTTTGCTTTTTCCTGCTCCTCTTAGCATGATAAAGAACATTCAAAGAGAGTGAGATGCCAGCTCCTTTCATTCAGTCAGTAGCTTCAATCATTTCTGGATGTTTTTCAATGGCAAAAATCAATGAATATTGTAAATGCACAAACTGTAATTTCTCCGCATTGCAAGGTGCAATTCTGAAATTTTTTGCTTTTTCCTGCTCCTCTTAGCATGATAAAGAAGATTCAAAGAGAGTGAGATGCCAGCTCCTTTCATTCAGTCAGTAGCTTCAATCATTTCTGGACGTTTTTCAATGGCAAAAATCAATGAATATTGTAAATGCACAAACAGTAATTTCTCCGCATTGCAAGGTGCAATTCTGAAATTTTTTGCTTTTTCCTGCTCCTTAGCATGATAAAGAAGATTCAAAGAGAGTGAGATGCCAGCTCCTTTCATTCAGTCAGTACCTTCAATCATTTCTGGACGTTTTTCAATGGCAAAAATCAATGAATATTGTAAATGCACAAACAGTAATTTCTCCGCATTGCAAGGTGCAATTCTGAAATTTTTTGCTTTTTCCCGCTCCTCTTAGCATGATAAAGAAGATTCAAAGAGAGTGAGGTGCCAGCTCCTTTCATTCAGTCAGTAGCTTCAAACATTTCTGGTATATGAATAACATGTTTTTCAATGGCAAAAATCAATGAATATTGTAAATGCACAAACAGTAATTTCTCCGCATTGCAAGGTGCAATTCTGAAATTTTTTGATTTTTCCTGCTCCTCTTAGCATGATAAAGAAGATTCAAAGAGAGTGAGATGCCAGCTCCTTTCATTCAGTCAGTAGCTTCAATCATTTCTGGACGTTTTTCAATGGCAAAAATCAATGAATATTGTAAATGCACAAACAGTAATTTCTCCGCATTGCAAGGTGCAATTCTGAAATTTTTTGCTTTTTCCTGCTCCTCTTAGCATGATAAAGAAGATTCAAAGAGAGTGAGATGCCAGCTCCTTTCATTCAGTCAGTAGCTTCAAACATTTCTGGTATATGAATAACATGATGTTTTTCAATGGCAAAAATCAATGAATATTGTAAATGCACAAACAGTAATTTCTCCGCATTGCAAGGTGCAATTCTGAAATTTTTTGCTTTTTCCTGCTCCTCTTAGCATGATAAAGAAGATTCAAAGAGAGTGAGATGCCAGCTCCTTTCATTCAGTCCGTAGCTTCAAACATTTCTGGTATATGAATAAAATGATGTTTTTCAATGGCAAAAATCAATGAATATTGTAAATGCACAAACAGTAATTTCTCCGCATTGCAAGGTGCAAGTCTGAAATTTTTTGCTTTTTCCTGCTCCTCTTAGCATGATAAAGAAGATTCAAAGAGAGTGAGATGCCAGCTACTTTCATTCAGTCAGTAGCTTCAATCATTTCTGGACGTTTTTCAATGGTAAAAATCAATGAATATTGTAAATGCACAAACAGTAATTTCTCCACATTGCAAGGTGCAATTCTGAAATTTTTTGCTTTTTCCTGCTCCTCTTAGCATGATAAAGAAGATTCAAAGAGAGTGAGATGCCAGCTCCTTTCATTCAGTCAGTAGCTTCAAACATTTCTGGTATATGAATAACATGATGTTTTTCAATGGTAAAAATCAATGAATATTGTAAATGCACAAACAGTAATTTCTCCGCATTGCAAGGTGCAATTCTGAAATTTTTTGCTTTTTCCTGCTCCTCTTAGCATGATAAAGAAGATTCAAAGAGAGTGAGATGCCAGCTCCTTTCATTCAGTCAGTAGCTTCAATCATTTCTGGATGTTTTTCAATGGCAAAAATCAATGAATATTGTAAATGCACAAACTGTAATTTCTCCGCATTGCAAGGTGCAATTCTGAAATTTTTTGCTTTTTCCTGCTCCTCTTAGCATGTTAAAGAAGATTCAAAGAGAGTGAGATGCCAGCTCCTTTCATTCAGTCAGTAGCTTCAATCATTTCTGGATGTTTTTCAATGGCAAAAATCAATGAATATTGTAAATGCACAAACTGTAATTTCTCCGCATTGCAAGGTGCAATTCTGAAATTTTTTGCTTTTTCCTGCTCCTCTTAGCATGTTAAAGAAGATTCAAAGAGAGTGAGATGCCAGCTCCTTTCATTCAGTCAGTAGCTTCAATCATTTCTGGACGTTTTTCAGTGGCAAAAATCAATGAATATTGTAAATGCACAAACAGTAATTTCTCCGCATTGCAAGGTGCAATTCTGAAATTTTTTGCTTTTTCCTGCTCCTCTTAGCATGATAAAGAAGATTCAAAGAGAGTGAGATGCCAGCTCCTTTCATTCAGTCAGTACCTTCAATCATTTCTGGACGTTTTTCAATGGCAAAAATCAATGAATATTGTAAATGCACAAACAGTAATTTCTCCGCATTGCAAGGTGCAAGTCTGAAATTTTTTGCTTTTTCCTGCTCCTCTTAGCATGATAAAGAAGATTCAAAGAGAGTGAGATGCCAGCTACTTTCATTCAGTCAGTAGCTTCAATCATTTCTGGACGTTTTTCAATGGTAAAAATCAATGAATATTGTAAATGCACAAACAGTAATTTCTCCACATTGCAAGGTGCAATTCTGAAATTTTTTGCTTTTTCCTGCTCCTCTTAGCATGATAAAGAAGATTCAAAGAGAGTGAGATGCCAGCTCCTTTCATTCAGTCAGTAGCTTCAAACATTTCTGGTATATGAATAACATGATGTTTTTCAATGGCAAAAATCAATGAATATTGTAAATGCACAAACAGTAATTTCTCCGCATTGCAAGGTGCAATTCTGAAATTTTTTGCTTTTTCCTGCTCCTCTTAGCATGATAAAGAAGATTCAAAGAGAGTGAGATGCCAGCTCCTTTCATTCAGTCAGTAGCTTCAATCATTTCTGGACGTTTTTCAATGGCAAAAATCAATGAATATTGTAAATGCACAAACAGTAATTTCTCTGCATTGCAAGGTGCAATTCTGAAATTTTTTGCTTTTTCCTGCTCCTCTTAGCATGATAAAGAAGATTCAAAGAGAGTGAGATGCCAGCTCCTTTCGTTCAGTCAGTAGCTTCAATCATTTCTGGACGTTTTTCAATGGCAAAAATCATTGAATATTATAAATGCACAAACAGTAATTTCTCCGCATAGCAAGGTGCAATTCTGAAATTTTTTACTTTTTCCTGCTCCTCTTAGCATGATAAAGAAGATTCAAAGAGAGTGAGATGCCAGCTCCTTTCATTCAGTCAGTAGCTTCAATCATTTCTGGTATATGAATAACATGATGTTTTTCAATGGCAAAAATCAATGAATATTGTAAATGCACAAACAGTAATTTCTCCGCATTGCAAGGTGCAATTCTGAAATTTTTTGCTTTTTCCTGCTCCTCTTAGCATGATAAAGAAGATTCAAAGAGAGTGAGATGCCAGCTCCTTTCATTCAGTCAGTAGCTTCAATCATTTCTGGACGTTTTTCAATGGCAAAAATCAATGAATATTGTAAATGCACAAACAGTAATTTCTCCGCATTGCAAGGTGCAATTCTGAAATTTTTTGGTTTTTCCTGCTCCTCTTAGCATGATAAAGAAGATTCAAAGAGAGTGAGATGCCAGCTACTTTCATTCAGTCAGTAGCTTCAAACATTTCTGGTATATGAATAACATATTGTTTTTCAATGGCAAAAATCAATGAATATTGTAAATGCACAAACAGTAATTTCTCCGCATTGCAAGGTGCAAGTCTGAAATTTTTTGCTTTTTCCTGCTCCTCTTAGCATGATAAAGAAGATTCAAAGAGAGTGAGATGCCAGCTACTTTCATTCAGTCAGTAGCTTCAATCATTTCTGGACGTTTTTCAATGGTAAAAATCAATGAATATTGTAAATGCACAAACAGTAATTTCTCCACATTGCAAGGTGCAATTCTGAAATTTTTTGCTTTTTCCTGCTCCTCTTAGCATGATAAAGAAGATTCAAAGAGAGTGAGATGCCAGCTCCTTTCATTCAGTCAGTAGCTTCAAACATTTCTGGTATATGAATAACATGATGTTTTTCAATGGCAAAAATCAATGAATATTGTAAATGCACAAACAGTAATTTCTCCACATTGCAAGGTGCAATTCTGAAATTTTTTGCTTTTTCCTGCTCCTCTTAGCATGATAAAGAACATTCAAAGAGAGTGAGATGCCAGCTCCTTTCATTCAGTCAGTAGCTTCAATCATTTCTGGATGTTTTTCAATGGCAAAAATCAATGAATATTGTAAATGCACAAACTGTAATTTCTCCGCATTGCAAGGTGCAATTCTGAAATTTTTTGCTTTTTCCTGCTCCTCTTAGCATGATAAAGAAGATTCAAAGAGAGTGAGATGCCAGCTCCTTTCATTCAGTCAGTAGCTTCAATCATTTCTGGACGTTTTTCAATGGCAAAAATCAATGAATATTGTAAATGCACAAACAGTAATTTCTCCGCATTGCAAGGTGCAATTCTGAAATTTTTTGCTTTTTCCTGCTCCTCTTAGCATGATAAAGAAGATTCAAAGAGAGTGAGATGCCAGCTCCTTTCATTCAGTCAGTACCTTCAATCATTTCTGGACGTTTTTCAATGGCAAAAATCAATGAATATTGTAAATGCACAAACAGTAATTTCTCCGCATTGCAAGGTGCAATTCTGAAATTTTTTGCATTTTCCCGCTCCTCTTAGCATGATAAAGAAGATTCAAAGAGAGTGAGGTGCCAGCTCCTTTCATTCAGTCAGTAGCTTCAAACATTTCTGGTATATGAATAACATGTTTTTCAATGGCAAAAATCAATGAATATTGTAAATGCACAAACAGTAATTTCTCCGCATTGCAAGGTGCAATTCTGAAATTTTTTGATTTTTCCTGCTCCTCTTAGCATGATAAAGAAGATTCAAAGAGAGTGAGATGCCAGCTCCTTTCATTCAGTCAGTAGCTTCAATCATTTCTGGACGTTTTTCAATGGCAAAAATCAATGAATATTGTAAATGCACAAACAGTAATTTCTCCGCATTGCAAGGTGCAATTCTGAAATTTTTTGCTTTTTCCTGCTCCTCTTAGCATGATAAAGAAGATTCAAAGAGAGTGAGATGCCAGCTCCTTTCATTCAGTCAGTAGCTTCAAACATTTCTGGTATATGAATAACATGATGTTTTTCAATGGCAAAAATCAATGAATATTGTAAATGCACAAACAGTAATTTCTCCGCATTGCAAGGTGCAATTCTGAAATTTTTTGCTTTTTCCTGCTCCTCTTAGCATGATAAAGAAGATTCAAAGAGAGTGAGATGCCAGCTCCTTTCATTCAGTCAGTAGCTTCAAACATTTCTGGTATATGAATAAAATGATGTTTATCAATGGCAAAAATCAATGAATATTGTAAATGCACAAACAGTAATTTCTCCGCATTGCAAGGTGCAAGTCTGAAATTTTTTGCTTTTTCCTGCTCCTCTTAGCATGATAAAGAAGATTCAAAGAGAGTGAGATGCCAGCTACTTTCATTCAGTCAGTAGCTTCAATCATTTCTGGACGTTTTTCAATGGTAAAAATCAATGAATATTGTAAATGCACAAACAGTAATTTCTCCACATTGCAAGGTGCAATTCTGAAATTTTTTGCTTTTTCCTGCTCCTCTTAGCATGATAAAGAAGATTCAAAGAGAGTGAGATGCCAGCTCCTTTCATTCAGTCAGTAGCTTCAAACATTTCTGGTATATGAATAACATGATGTTTTTCAATGGCAAAAATCAATGAATATTGTAAATGCACAAACAGTAATTTCTCCGCATTGCAAGGTGCAATTCTGAAATTTTTTGCTTTTTCCTGCTCCTCTTAGCATGATAAAGAAGATTCAAAGAGAGTGAGATGCCAGCTCCTTTCATTCAGTCAGTAGCTTCAAACATTTCTGGTATATGAATAAAATGATGTTTTTCAATGGCAAAAATCAATGAATATTGTAAATGCACAAACAGTAATTTCTCCGCATTGCAAGGTGCAAGTCTGAAATTTTTTGCTTTTTCCTGCTCCTCTTAGCATGATAAAGAAGATTCAAAGAGAGTGAGATGCCAGCTACTTTCATTCAGTCAGTATCTTCAATCATTTCTGGACGTTTTTCAATGGTAAAAATCAATGAATATTGTAAATGCACAAACAGTAATTTCTCCACATTGCAAGGTGCAATTCTGAAATTTTTTGCTTTTTCCTGCTCCTCTTAGCATGATAAAGAAGATTCAAAGAGAGTGAGATGCCAGCTCCTTTCATTCAGTCAGTAGCTTCAAACATTTCTGGTATATGAATAACATGATGTTTTTCAATGGCAAAAATCAATGAATATTGTAAATGCACAAACAGTAATTTCTCCGCATTGCAAGGTGCAATTCTGAAATTTTTTGCTTTTTCCTGCTCCTCTTAGCATGATAAAGAAGATTCAAAGAGAGTGAGATGCCAGCTCCTTTCATTCAGTCAGTAGCTTCAATCATTTCTGGATGTTTTTCAATGGCAAAAATCAATGAATATTGTAAATGCACAAACTGTAATTTCTCCGCATTGCAAGGTGCAATTCTGAAATTTTTTGCTTTTTCCTGCTCCTCTTAGCATGTTAAAGAAGATTCAAAGAGAGTGAGATGCCAGCTCCTTTCATTCAGTCAGTAGCTTCAATCATTTCTGGACGTTTTTCAGTGGCAAAAATCAATGAATATTGTAAATGCACAAACAGTAATTTCTCCGCATTGCAAGGTGCAATTCTGAAATTTTTTGCTTTTTCCTGCTCCTCTTAGCATGATAAAGAAGATTCAAAGAGAGTGAGATGCCAGCTCCTTTCATTCAGTCAGTACCTTCAATCATTTCTGGACGTTTTTCAATGGCAAAAATCAATGAATATTGTAAATGCACAAACAGTAATTTCTCCGCATTGCAAGGTGCAAGTCTGAAATTTTTTGCTTTTTCCTGCTCCTCTTAGCATGATAAAGAAGATTCAAAGAGAGTGAGATGCCAGCTACTTTCATTCAGTCAGTAGCTTCAATCATTTCTGGACGTTTTTCAATGGTAAAAATCAATGAATATTGTAAATGCACAAACAGTAATTTCTCCACATTGCAAGGTGCAATTCTGAAATTTTTTGCTTTTTCCTGCTCCTCTTAGCATGATAAAGGAGATTCAAAGAGAGTGAGATGCCAGCTCCTTTCATTCAGTCAGTAGCTTCAAACATTTCTGGTATATGAATAACATGATGTTTTTCAATGGCAAAAATCAATGAATATTGTAAATGCACAAACAGTAATTTCTCCGCATTGCAAGGTGCAATTCTGAAATTTTTTGCTTTTTCCTGCTCCTCTTAGCATGATAAAGAAGATTCAAAGAGAGTGAGATGCCAGCTCCTTTCATTCAGTCAGTAGCTTTAATCATTTCTGGACGTTTTTCAATGGCAAAAATCAATGAATATTGTAAATGCACAAACAGTAATTTCTCTGCATTGCAAGGTGCAATTCTGAAATTTTTTGCTTTTTCCTGCTCCTCTTAGCATGATAAAGAAGATTCAAAGAGAGTGAGATGTCAGCTCCTTTCATTCAGTCAGTAGCTTCAAACATTTCTGGTATATGAATAACATGATGTTTTTCAATGGCAAAAATCAATGAATATTGTAAATGCACAAACAGTAATTTCTCCGCATTGCAAGGTGCAATTCTGAAATTTTTTGCTTTTTCCTGCTCCTCTTAGCATGATAAAGAATATTCAAAGAGAGTGAGATGCCAGCTCCTTTCATTCAGTCAGTAGCTTCAATCATTTCTGGACGTTTTTCAATGGCAAAAATCAATGAATATTGTAAATGCACAAACAGTAATTTCTCTGCATTGCAAGGTGCAATTCTGAAATTTTTTGCTTTTTCCTGCTCCTCTTAGCATGATAAAGAAGATTCAAAGAGAGTGAGATGCCAGCTCCTTTCGTTCAGTCAGTAGCTTCAATCATTTCTGGACGTTTTTCAATGGCAAAAATCATTGAATATTATAAATGCACAAACAGTAATTTCTCCGCATAGCAAGGTGCAATTCTGAAATTTTTTACTTTTTCCTGCTCCTCTTAGCATGATAAAGAAGATTCAAAGAGAGTGAGATGCCAGCTCCTTTCATTCAGTCAGTAGCTTCAATCATTTCTGGTATATGAATAACATGATGTTTTTCAATGGCAAAAATCAATGAATATTGTAAATGCACAAACAGTAATTTCTCCGCATTGCAAGGTGCAATTCTGAAATTTTTTGCTTTTTCCTGCTCCTCTTAGCATGATAAAGAAGATTCAAAGAGAGTGAGATGCCAGCTCCTTTCATTCAGTCAGTAGCTTCAATCATTTCTGGACGTTTTTCAATGGCAAAAATCAATGAATATTGTAAATGCACAAACAGTAATTTCTCCGCATTGCAAGGTGCAATTCTGAAATTTTTTGGTTTTTCCTGCTCCTCTTAGCATGATAAAGAAGATTCAAAGAGAGTGAGATGCCAGCTACTTTCATTCAGTCAGTAGCTTCAAACATTTCTGGTATATGAATAACATAATGTTTTTCAATGGCAAAAATCAATGAATATTGTAAATGCACAAACAGTAATTTCTCCGCATTGCAAGGTGCAAGTCTGAAATTTTTTGCTTTTTCCTGCTCCTCTTAGCATGATAAAGAAGATTCAAAGAGAGTGAGATGCCAGCTACTTTCATTCAGTCAGTAGCTTCAATCATTTCTGGACGTTTTTCAATGGTAAAAATCAATGAATATTGTAAATGCACAAACAGTAATTTCTCCACATTGCAAGGTGCAATTCTGAAATTTTTTGCTTTTTCCTGCTCCTCTTAGCATGATAAAGAAGATTCAAAGAGAGTGAGATGCCAGCTCCTTTCATTCAGTCAGTAGCTTCAAACATTTCTGGTATATGAATAACATGATGTTTTTCAATGGCAAAAATCAATGAATATTGTAAATGCACAAACAGTAATTTCTCCACATTGCAAGGTGCAATTCTGAAATTTTTTGCTTTTTCCTGCTCCTCTTAGCATGATAAAGAACATTCAAAGAGAGTGAGATGCCAGCTCCTTTCATTCAGTCAGTAGCTTCAATCATTTCTGGATGTTTTTCAATGGCAAAAATCAATGAATATTGTAAATGCACAAACTGTAATTTCTCCGCATTGCAAGGTGCAATTCTGAAATTTTTTGCTTTTTCCTGCTCCTCTTAGCATGATAAAGAAGATTCAAAGAGAGTGAGATGCCAGCTCCTTTCATTCAGTCAGTAGCTTCAATCATTTCTGGACGTTTTTCAATGGCAAAAATCAATGAATATTGTAAATGCACAAACAGTAATTTCTCCGCATTGCAAGGTGCAATTCTGAAATTTTTTGCTTTTTCCTGCTCCTCTTAGCATGATAAAGAAGATTCAAAGAGAGTGAGATGCCAGCTCCTTTCATTCAGTCAGTACCTTCAATCATTTCTGGACGTTTTTCAATGGCAAAAATCAATGAATATTGTAAATGCACAAACAGTAATTTCTCCGCATTGCAAGGTGCAATTCTGAAATTTTTTGCTTTTTCCCGCTCCTCTTAGCATGATAAAGAAGATTCAAAGAGAGTGAGGTGCCAGCTCCTTTCATTCAGTCAGTAGCTTCAAACATTTCTGGTATATGAATAACATGTTTTTCAATGGCAAAAATCAATGAATATTGTAAATGCACAAACAGTAATTTCTCCGCATTGCAAGGTGCAATTCTGAAATTTTTTGATTTTTCCTGCTCCTCTTAGCATGATAAAGAAGATTCAAAGAGAGTGAGATGCCAGCTCCTTTCATTCAGTCAGTAGCTTCAATCATTTCTGGACGTTTTTCAATGGCAAAAATCAATGAATATTGTAAATGCACAAACAGTAATTTCTCCGCATTGCAAGGTGCAATTCTGAAATTTTTTGCTTTTTCCTGCTCCTCTTAGCATGATAAAGAAGATTCAAAGAGAGTGAGATGCCAGCTCCTTTCATTCAGTCAGTAGCTTCAAACATTTCTGGTATATGAATAACATGATGTTTTTCAATGGCAAAAATCAATGAATATTGTAAATGCACAAACAGTAATTTCTCCGCATTGCAAGGTGCAATTCTGAAATTTTTTGCTTTTTCCTGCTCCTCTTAGCATGATAAAGAAGATTCAAAGAGAGTGAGATGCCAGCTCCTTTCATTCAGTCAGTAGCTTCAAACATTTCTGGTATATGAATAAAATGATGTTTTTCAATGGCAAAAATCAATGAATATTGTAAATGCACAAACAGTAATTTCTCCGCATTGCAAGGTGCAAGTCTGAAATTTTTTGCTTTTTCCTGCTCCTCTTAGCATGATAAAGAAGATTCAAAGAGAGTGAGATGCCAGCTACTTTCATTCAGTCAGTAGCTTCAATCATTTCTGGACGTTTTTCAATGGTAAAAATCAATGAATATTGTAAATGCACAAACAGTAATTTCTCCACATTGCAAGGTGCAATTCTGAAATTTTTTGCTTTTTCCTGCTCCTCTTAGCATGATAAAGAAGATTCAAAGAGAGTGAGATGCCAGCTCCTTTCATTCAGTCAGTAGCTTCAAACATTTCTGGTATATGAATAACATGATGTTTTTCAATGGCAAAAATCAATGAATATTGTAAATGCACAAACAGTAATTTCTCCGCATTGCAAGGTGCAATTCTGAAATTTTTTGCTTTTTCCTGCTCCTCTTAGCATGATAAAGAAGATTCAAAGAGAGTGAGATGCCAGCTCCTTTCATTCAGTCAGTAGCTTCAATCATTTCTGGATGTTTTTCAATGGCAAAAATCAATGAATATTGTAAATGCACAAACTGTAATTTCTCCGCATTGCAAGGTGCAATTCTGAAATTTTTTGCTTTTTCCTGCTCCTCTTAGCATGATAAAGAAGATTCAAAGAGAGTGAGATGCCAGCTCCTTTCATTCAGTCAGTACCTTCAATCATTTCTGGACGTTTTTCAATGGCAAAAATCAATGAATATTGTAAATGCACAAACAGTAATTTCTCCGCATTGCAAGGTGCAATTCTGAAATTTTTTGCTTTTTCCCGCTCCTCTTAGCATGATAAAGAAGATTCAAAGAGAGTGAGGTGCCAGCTCCTTTCATTCAGTCAGTAGCTTCAAACATTTCTGGTATATGAATAACATGTTTTTCAATGGCAAAAATCAATGAATATTGTAAATGCACAAACAGTAATTTCTCCGCATTGCAAGGTGCAATTCTGAAATTTTTTGATTTTTCCTGCTCCTCTTAGCATGATAAAGAAGATTCAAAGAGAGTGAGATGCCAGCTCCTTTCATTCAGTCAGTAGCTTCAATCATTTCTGGACGTTTTTCAATGGCAAAAATCAATGAATATTGTAAATGCACAAACAGTAATTTCTCCGCATTGCAAGGTGCAATTCTGAAATTTTTTGCTTTTTCCTGCTCCTCTTAGCATGATAAAGAAGATTCAAAGAGAGTGAGATGCCAGCTCCTTTCATTCAGTCAGTAGCTTCAAACATTTCTGGTATATGAATAACATGATGTTTTTCAATGGCAAAAATCAATGAATATTGTAAATGCACAAACAGTAATTTCTCCGCATTGCAAGGTGCAATTCTGAAATTTTTTGCTTTTTCCTGCTCCTCTTAGCATGATAAAGAAGATTCAAAGAGAGTGAGATGCCAGCTCCTTTCATTCAGTCCGTAGCTTCAAACATTTCTGGTATATGAATAAAATGATGTTTTTCAATGGCAAAAATCAATGAATATTGTAAATGCACAAACAGTAATTTCTCCGCATTGCAAGGTGCAAGTCTGAAATTTTTTGCTTTTTCCTGCTCCTCTTAGCATGATAAAGAAGATTCAAAGAGAGTGAGTTGCCAGCTACTTTCATTCAGTCAGTAGCTTCAATCATTTCTGGACGTTTTTCAATGGTAAAAATCAATGAATATTGTAAATGCACAAACAGTAATTTCTCCACATTGCAAGGTGCAATTCTGAAATTTTTTGCTTTTTCCTGCTCCTCTTAGCATGATAAAGAAGATTCAAAGAGAGTGAGATGCCAGCTCCTTTCATTCAGTCAGTAGCTTCAAACATTTCTGGTATATGAATAACATGATGTTTTTCAATGGCAAAAATCAATGAATATTGTAAATGCACAAACAGTAATTTCTCCGCATTGCAAGGTGCAATTCTGAAATTTTTTGCTTTTTCCTGCTCCTCTTAGCATGATAAAGAAGATTCAAAGAGAGTGAGATGCCAGCTCCTTTCATTCAGTCAGTAGCTTCAATCATTTCTGGATGTTTTTCAATGGCAAAAATCAATGAATATTGTAAATGCACAAACTGTAATTTCTCCGCATTGCAAGGTGCAATTCTGAAATTTTTTGCTTTTTCCTGCTCCTCTTAGCATGTTAAAGAAGATTCAAAGAGAGTGAGATGCCAGCTCCTTTCATTCAGTCAGTAGCTTCAATCATTTCTGGACGTTTTTCAGTGGCAAAAATCAATGAATATTGTAAATGCACAAACAGTAATTTCTCCGCATTGCAAGGTGCAATTCTGAAATTTTTTGCTTTTTCCTGCTCCTCTTAGCATGATAAAGAAGATTCAAAGAGAGTGAGATGCCAGCTCCTTTCATTCAGTCAGTACCTTCAATCATTTCTGGACGTTTTTCAATGGCAAAAATCAATGAATATTGTAAATGCACAAACAGTAATTTCTCCGCATTGCAAGGTGCAAGTCTGAAATTTTTTGCTTTTTCCTGCTCCTCTTAGCATGATAAAGAAGATTCAAAGAGAGTGAGATGCCAGCTACTTTCATTCAGTCAGTAGCTTCAATCATTTCTGGACGTTTTTCAATGGTAAAAATCAATGAATATTGTAAATGCACAAACAGTAATTTCTCCACATTGCAAGATGCAATTCTGAAATTTTTTGCTTTTTCCTGCTCCTCTTAGCATGATAAAGAAGATTCAAAGAGAGTGAGATGCCAGCTCCTTTCATTCAGTCAGTAGCTTCAAACATTTCTGGTATATGAATAACATGATGTTTTTCAATGGCAAAAATCAATGAATATTGTAAATGCACAAACAGTAATTTCTCCGCATTGCAAGGTGCAATTCTGAAATTTTTTGCTTTTTCCTGCTCCTCTTAGCATGATAAAGAAGATTCAAAGAGAGTGAGATGCCAGCTCCTTTCATTCAGTCAGTAGCTTCAATCATTTCTGGACGTTTTTCAATGGCAAAAATCAATGAATATTGTAAATGCACAAACAGTAATTTCTCTGCATTGCAAGGTGCAATTCTGAAATTTTTTGCTTTTTCCTGCTCCTCTTAGCATGATAAAGAAGATTCAAAGAGAGTGAGATGCCAGCTCCTTTCGTTCAGTCAGTAGCTTCAATCATTTCTGGACGTTTTTCAATGGCAAAAATCATTGAATATTATAAATGCACAAACAGTAATTTCTCCGCATAGCAAGGTGCAATTCTGAAATTTTTTACTTTTTCCTGCTCCTCTTAGCATGATAAAGAAGATTCAAAGAGAGTGAGATGCCAGCTCCTTTCATTCAGTCAGTAGCTTCAATCATTTCTGGTATATGAATAACATGATGTTTTTCAATGGCAAAAATCAATGAATATTGTAAATGCACAAACAGTAATTTCTCCGCATTGCAAGGTGCAATTCTGAAATTTTTTGCTTTTTCCTGCTCCTCTTAGCATGATAAAGAAGATTCAAAGAGAGTGAGATGCCAGCTACTTTCATTCAGTCAGTAGCTTCAATCATTTCTGGACTTTTTTCAATGGTAAAAATCAATGAATATTGTAAATGCACAAACAGTAATTTCTCCACATTGCAAGGTGCAATTCTGAAATTTTTTGCTTTTTCCTGCTCCTCTTAGCATGATAAAGAAGATTCAAAGAGAGTGAGATGCCAGCTCCTTTCATTCAGTCAGTAGCTTCAAACATTTCTGGTATATGAATAAAATGATGTTTTTCAATGGCAAAAATCAATGAATATTGTAAATGCACAAACAGTAATTTCTCCGCATTGCAAGGTGCAAGTCTGAAATTTTTTGCTTTTTCCTGCTCCTCTTAGCATGATAAAGAAGATTCAAAGAGAGTGAGATGCCAGCTACTTTCATTCAGTCAGTAGCTTCAATCATTTCTGGACGTTTTTCAATGGTAAAAATCAATGAATATTGTAAATGCACAAACAGTAATTTCTCCACATTGCAAGGTGCAATTCTGAAATTTTTTGCTTTTTCCTGCTCCTCTTAGCATGATAAAGAAGATTCAAAGAGAGTGAGATGCCAGCTCCTTTCATTCAGTCAGTAGCTTCAAACATTTCTGGTATATGAATAACATGATGTTTTTCAATGGTAAAAATCAATGAATATTGTAAATGCACAAACAGTAATTTCTCCGCATTGCAAGGTGCAATTCTGAAATTTTTTGCTTTTTCCTGCTCCTCTTAGCATGATAAAGAAGATTCAAAGAGAGTGAGATGCCAGCTCCTTTCATTCAGTCAGTAGCTTCAATCATTTCTGGATGTTTTTCAATGGCAAAAATCAATGAATATTGTAAATGCACAAACTGTAATTTCTCCGCATTGCAAGGTGCAATTCTGAAATTTTTTGCTTTTTCCTGCTCCTCTTAGCATGTTAAAGAAGATTCAAAGAGAGTGAGATGCCAGCTCCTTTCATTCAGTCAGTAGCTTCAATCATTTCTGGATGTTTTTCAATGGCAAAAATCAATGAATATTGTAAATGCACAAACTGTAATTTCTCCGCATTGCAAGGTGCAATTCTGAAATTTTTTGCTTTTTCCTGCTCCTCTTAGCATGTTAAAGAAGATTCAAAGAGAGTGAGATGCCAGCTCCTTTCTTTCAGTCAGTAGCTTCAATCATTTCTGGACGTTTTTCAGTGGCAAAAATCAATGAATATTGTAAATGCACAAACAGTAATTTCTCCGCATTGCAAGGTGCAATTCTGAAATTTTTTGCTTTTTCCTGCTCCTCTTAGCATGATAAAGAAGATTCAAAGAGAGTGAGATGCCAGCTCCTTTCATTCAGTCAGTACCTTCAATCATTTCTGGACGTTTTTCAATGGCAAAAATCAATGAATATTGTAAATGCACAAACAGTAATTTCTCCGCATTGCAAGGTGCAAGTCTGAAATTTTTTGCTTTTTCCTGCTCCTCTTAGCATGATAAAGAAGATTCAAAGAGAGTGAGATGCCAGCTACTTTCATTCAGTCAGTAGCTTCAATCATTTCTGGACGTTTTTCAATGGTAAAAATCAATGAATATTGTAAATGCACAAACAGTAATTTCTCCACATTGCAAGGTGCAATTCTGAAATTTTTTGCTTTTTCCTGCTCCTCTTAGCATGATAAAGAAGATTCAAAGAGAGTGAGATGCCAGCTCCTTTCATTCAGTCAGTAGCTTCAAACATTTCTGGTATATGAATAACATGATGTTTTTCAATGGCAAAAATCAATGAATATTGTAAATGCACAAACAGTAATTTCTCCGCATTGCAAGGTGCAATTCTGAAATTTTTTGCTTTTTCCTGCTCCTCTTAGCATGATAAAGAAGATTCAAAGAGAGTGAGATGCCAGCTCCTTTCATTCAGTCAGTAGCTTCAATCATTTCTGGACGTTTTTCAATGGCAAAAATCAATGAATATTGTAAATGCACAAACAGTAATTTCTCTGCATTGCAAGGTGCAATTCTGAAATTTTTTGCTTTTTCCTGCTCCTCTTAGCATGATAAAGAAGATTCAAAGAGAGTGAGATGCCAGCTCCTTTCGTTCAGTCAGTAGCTTCAATCATTTCTGGACGTTTTTCAATGGCAAAAATCATTGAATATTATAAATGCACAAACAGTAATTTCTCCGCATAGCAAGGTGCAATTCTGAAATTTTTTACTTTTTCCTGCTCCTCTTAGCATGATAAAGAAGATTCAAAGAGAGTGAGATGCCAGCTCCTTTCATTCAGTCAGTAGCTTCAATCATTTCTGGTATATGAATAACATGATGTTTTTCAATGGCAAAAATCAATGAATATTGTAAATGCACAAACAGTAATTTCTCCGCATTGCAAGGTGCAATTCTGAAATTTTTTGCTTTTTCCTGCTCCTCTTAGCATGATAAAGAAGATTCAAAGAGAGTGAGATGCCAGCTCCTTTCATTCAGTCAGTAGCTTCAATCATTTCTGGACGTTTTTCAATGGCAAAAATCAATGAATATTGTAAATGCACAAACAGTAATTTCTCCGCATTGCAAGGTGCAATTCTGAAATTTTTTGGTTTTTCCTGCTCCTCTTAGCATGATAAAGAAGATTCAAAGAGAGTGAGATGCCAGCTACTTTCATTCAGTCAGTAGCTTCAAACATTTCTGGTATATGAATAACATATTGTTTTTCAATGGCAAAAATCAATGAATATTGTAAATGCACAAACAGTAATTTCTCCGCATTGCAAGGTGCAAGTCTGAAATTTTTTGCTTTTTCCTGCTCCTCTTAGCATGATAAAGAAGATTCAAAGAGAGTGAGATGCCAGCTACTTTCATTCAGTCAGTAGCTTCAATCATTTCTGGACGTTTTTCAATGGTAAAAATCAATGAATATTGTAAATGCACAAACAGTAATTTCTCCACATTGCAAGGTGCAATTCTGAAATTTTTTGCTTTTTCCTGCTCCTCTTAGCATGATAAAGAAGATTCAAAGAGAGTGAGATGCCAGCTCCTTTCATTCAGTCAGTAGCTTCAAACATTTCTGGTATATGAATAACATGATGTTTTTCAATGGCAAAAATCAATGAATATTGTAAATGCACAAACAGTAATTTCTCCACATTGCAAGGTGCAATTCTGAAATTTTTTGCTTTTTCCTGCTCCTCTTAGCATGATAAAGAACATTCAAAGAGAGTGAGATGCCAGCTCCTTTCATTCAGTCAGTACCTTCAATCATTTCTGGACGTTTTTCAATGGCAAAAATCAATGAATATTGTAAATGCACAAACAGTAATTTCTCCGCATTGCAAGGTGCAAGTCTGAAATTTTTTGCTTTTTCCTGCTCCTCTTAGCATGATAAAGAAGATTCAAAGAGAGTGAGATGCCAGCTACTTTCATTCAGTCAGTAGCTTCAATCATTTCTGGACGTTTTTCAATGGTAAAAATCAATGAATATTGTAAATGCACAAACAGTAATTTCTCCACATTGCAAGGTGCAATTCTGAAATTTTTTGCTTTTTCCTGCTCCTCTTAGCATGATAAAGAAGATTCAAAGAGAGTGAGATGCCAGCTCCTTTCATTCAGTCAGTAGCTTCAAACATTTCTGGTATATGAATAACATGATGTTTTTCAATGGCAAAAATCAATGAATATTGTAAATGCACAAACAGTAATTTCTCCGCATTGCAAGGTGCAATTCTGAAATTTTTTGCTTTTTCCTGCTCCTCTTAGCATGATAAAGAAGATTCAAAGAGAGTGAGATGCCAGCTCCTTTCATTCAGTCAGTAGCTTCAATCATTTCTGGACGTTTTTCAATGGCAAAAATCAATGAATATTGTAAATGCACAAACAGTAATTTCTCTGCATTGCAAGGTGCAATTCTGAAATTTTTTGCTTTTTCCTGCTCCTCTTAGCATGATAAAGAAGATTCAAAGAGAGTGAGATGCCAGCTCCTTTCGTTCAGTCAGTAGCTTCAATCATTTCTGGACGTTTTTCAATGGCAAAAATCATTGAATATTATAAATGCACAAACAGTAATTTCTCCGCATAGCAAGGTGCAATTCTGAAATTTTTTACTTTTTCCTGCTCCTCTTAGCATGATAAAGAAGATTCAAAGAGAGTGAGATGCCAGCTCCTTTCATTCAGTCAGTAGCTTCAATCATTTCTGGTATATGAATAACATGATGTTTTTCAATGGCAAAAATCAATGAATATTGTAAATGCACAAACAGTAATTTCTCCGCATTGCAAGGTGCAATTCTGAAATTTTTTGCTTTTTCCTGCTCCTCTTAGCATGATAAAGAAGATTCAAAGAGAGTGAGATGCCAGCTCCTTTCATTCAGTCAGTAGCTTCAATCATTTCTGGACGTTTTTCAATGGCAAAAATCAATGAATATTGTAAATGCACAAACAGTAATTTCTCCGCATTGCAAGGTGCAATTCTGAAATTTTTTGGTTTTTCCTGCTCCTCTTAGCATGATAAAGAAGATTCAAAGAGAGTGAGATGCCAGCTACTTTCATTCAGTCAGTAGCTTCAAACATTTCTGGTATATGAATAACATATTGTTTTTCAATGGCAAAAATCAATGAATATTGTAAATGCACAAACAGTAATTTCTCCGCATTGCAAGGTGCAAGTCTGAAATTTTTTGCTTTTTCCTGCTCCTCTTAGCATGATAAAGAAGATTCAAAGAGAGTGAGATGCCAGCTACTTTCATTCAGTCAGTAGCTTCAATCATTTCTGGACGTTTTTCAATGGTAAAAATCAATGAATATTGTAAATGCACAAACAGTAATTTCTCCACATTGCAAGGTGCAATTCTGAAATTTTTTGCTTTTTCCTGCTCCTCTTAGCATGATAAAGAAGATTCAAAGAGAGTGAGATGCCAGCTCCTTTCATTCAGTCAGTAGCTTCAAACATTTCTGGTATATGAATAACATGATGTTTTTCAATGGCAAAAATCAATGAATATTGTAAATGCACAAACAGTAATTTCTCCACATTGCAAGGTGCAATTCTGAAATTTTTTGCTTTTTCCTGCTCCTCTTAGCATGATAAAGAACATTCAAAGAGAGTGAGATGCCAGCTCCTTTCATTCAGTCAGTAGCTTCAATCATTTCTGGATGTTTTTCAATGGCAAAAATCAATGAATATTGTAAATGCACAAACTGTAATTTCTCCGCATTGCAAGGTGCAATTCTGAAATTTTTTGCTTTTTCCTGCTCCTCTTAGCATGATAAAGAAGATTCAAAGAGAGTGAGATGCCAGCTCCTTTCATTCAGTCAGTAGCTTCAATCATTTCTGGACGTTTTTCAATGGCAAAAATCAATGAATATTGTAAATGCACAAACAGTAATTTCTCCGCATTGCAAGGTGCAATTCTGAAATTTTTTGCTTTTTCCTGCTCCTCTTAGCATGATAAAGAAGATTCAAAGAGAGTGAGATGCCAGCTCCTTTCATTCAGTCAGTACCTTCAATCATTTCTGGACGTTTTTCAATGGCAAAAATCAATGAATATTGTAAATGCACAAACAGTAATTTCTCCGCATTGCAAGGTGCAATTCTGAAATTTTTTGCTTTTTCCCGCTCCTCTTAGCATGATAAAGAAGATTCAAAGAGAGTGAGGTGCCAGCTCCTTTCATTCAGTCAGTAGCTTCAAACATTTCTGGTATATGAATAACATGTTTTTCAATGGCAAAAATCAATGAATATTGTAAATGCACAAACAGTAATTTCTCCGCATTGCAAGGTGCAATTCTGAAATTTTTTGATTTTTCCTGCTCCTCTTAGCATGATAAAGAAGATTCAAAGAGAGTGAGATGCCAGCTCCTTTCATTCAGTCAGTAGCTTCAATCATTTCTGGACGTTTTTCAATGGCAAAAATCAATGAATATTGTAAATGCACAAACAGTAATTTCTCCGCATTGCAAGGTGCAATTCTGAAATTTTTTGCTTTTTCCTGCTCCTCTTAGCATGATAAAGAAGATTCAAAGAGAGTGAGATGCCAGCTCCTTTCATTCAGTCAGTAGCTTCAAACATTTCTGGTATATGAATAACATGATGTTTTTCAATGGCAAAAATCAATGAATATTGTAAATGCACAAACAGTAATTTCTCCGCATTGCAAGGTGCAATTCTGAAATTTTTTGCTTTTTCCTGCTCCTCTTAGCATGATAAAGAAGATTCAAAGAGAGTGAGATGCCAGCTCCTTTCATTCAGTCAGTAGCTTCAAACATTTCTGGTATATGAATAAAATGATGTTTTTCAATGGCAAAAATCAATGAATATTGTAAATGCACAAACAGTAATTTCTCCGCATTGCAAGGTGCAAGTCTGAAATTTTTTGCTTTTTCCTGCTCCTCTTAGCATGATAAAGAAGATTCAAAGAGAGTGAGATGCCAGCTACTTTCATTCAGTCAGTAGCTTCAATCATTTCTGGACGTTTTTCAATGGTAAAAATCAATGAATATTGTAAATGCACAAACAGTAATTTCTCCACATTGCAAGGTGCAATTCTGAAATTTTTTGCTTTTTCCTGCTCCTCTTAGCATGATAAAGAAGATTCAAAGAGAGTGAGATGCCAGCTCCTTTCATTCAGTCAGTAGCTTCAAACATTTCTGGTATATGAATAACATGATGTTTTTCAATGGCAAAAATCAATGAATATTGTAAATGCACAAACAGTAATTTCTCCGCATTGCAAGGTGCAATTCTGAAATTTTTTGCTTTTTCCTGCTCCTCTTAGCATGATAAAGAAGATTCAAAGAGAGTGAGATGCCAGCTCCTTTCATTCAGTCAGTAGCTTCAAACATTTCTGGTATATGAATAAAATGATGTTTTTCAATGGCAAAAATCAATGAATATTGTAAATGCACAAACAGTAATTTCTCCGCATTGCAAGGTGCAAGTCTGAAATTTTTTGCTTTTTCCTGCTCCTCTTAGCATGATAAAGAAGATTCAAAGAGAGTGAGATGCCAGCTACTTTCATTCAGTCAGTAGCTTCAATCATTTCTGGACGTTTTTCAATGGTAAAAATCAATGAATATTGTAAATGCACAAACAGTAATTTCTCCACATTGCAAGGTGCAATTCTGAAATTTTTTGCTTTTTCCTGCTCCTCTTAGCATGATAAAGAAGATTCAAAGAGAGTGAGATGCCAGCTCCTTTCATTCAGTCAGTAGCTTCAAACATTTCTGGTATATGAATAACATGATGTTTTTCAATGGCAAAAATCAATGAATATTGTAAATGCACAAACAGTAATTTCTCCGCATTGCAAGGTGCAATTCTGAAATTTTTTGCTTTTTCCTGCTCCTCTTAGCATGATAAAGAAGATTCAAAGAGAGTGAGATGCCAGCTCCTTTCATTCAGTCAGTAGCTTCAATCATTTCTGGATGTTTTTCAATGGCAAAAATCAATGAATATTGTAAATGCACAAACTGTAATTTCTCCGCATTGCAAGGTGCAATTCTGAAATTTTTTGCTTTTTCCTGCTCCTCTTAGCATGTTAAAGAAGATTCAAAGAGAGTGAGATGCCAGCTCCTTTCATTCAGTCAGTAGCTTCAATCATTTCTGGACGTTTTTCAGTGGCAAAAATCAATGAATATTGTAAATGCACAAACAGTAATTTCTCCGCATTGCAAGGTGCAATTCTGAAATTTTTTGCTTTTTCCTGCTCCTCTTAGCATGATAAAGAAGATTCAAAGAGAGTGAGATGCCAGCTCCTTTCATTCAGTCAGTACCTTCAATCATTTCTGGACGTTTTTCAATGGCAAAAATCAATGAATATTGTAAATGCACAAACAGTAATTTCTCCGCATTGCAAGGTGCAAGTCTGAAATTTTTTGCTTTTTCCTGCTCCTCTTAGCATGATAAAGAAGATTCAAAGAGAGTGAGATGCCAGCTACTTTCATTCAGTCAGTAGCTTCAATCATTTCTGGACGTTTTTCAATGGTAAAAATCAATGAATATTGTAAATGCACAAACAGTAATTTCTCCACATTGCAAGGTGCAATTCTGAAATTTTTTGCTTTTTCCTGCTCCTCTTAGCATGATAAAGAAGATTCAAAGAGAGTGAGATGCCAGCTCCTTTCATTCAGTCAGTAGCTTCAAACATTTCTGGTATATGAATAACATGATGTTTTTCAATGGCAAAAATCAATGAATATTGTAAATGCACAAACAGTAATTTCTCCGCATTGCAAGGTGCAATTCTGAAATTTTTTGCTTTTTCCTGCTCCTCTTAGCATGATAAAGAAGATTCAAAGAGAGTGAGATGCCAGCTCCTTTCATTCAGTCAGTAGCTTTAATCATTTCTGGACGTTTTTCAATGGCAAAAATCAATGAATATTGTAAATGCACAAACAGTAATTTCTCTGCATTGCAAGGTGCAATTCTGAAATTTTTTGCTTTTTCCTGCTCCTCTTAGCATGATAAAGAAGATTCAAAGAGAGTGAGATGTCAGCTCCTTTCATTCAGTCAGTAGCTTCAAACATTTCTGGTATATGAATAACATGATGTTTTTCAATGGCAAAAATCAATGAATATTGTAAATGCACAAACAGTAATTTCTCCGCATTGCAAGGTGCAATTCTGAAATTTTTTGCTTTTTCCTGCTCCTCTTAGCATGATAAAGAATATTCAAAGAGAGTGAGATGCCAGCTCCTTTCATTCAGTCAGTAGCTTCAATCATTTCTGGACGTTTTTCAATGGCAAAAATCAATGAATATTGTAAATGCACAAACAGTAATTTCTCTGCATTGCAAGGTGCAATTCTGAAATTTTTTGCTTTTTCCTGCTCCTCTTAGCATGATAAAGAAGATTCAAAGAGAGTGAGATGCCAGCTCCTTTCGTTCAGTCAGTAGCTTCAATCATTTCTGGACGTTTTTCAATGGCAAAAATCATTGAATATTATAAATGCACAAACAGTAATTTCTCCGCATAGCAAGGTGCAATTCTGAAATTTTTTACTTTTTCCTGCTCCTCTTAGCATGATAAAGAAGATTCAAAGAGAGTGAGATGCCAGCTCCTTTCATTCAGTCAGTAGCTTCAATCATTTCTGGTATATGAATAACATGATGTTTTTCAATGGCAAAAATCAATGAATATTGTAAATGCACAAACAGTAATTTCTCCGCATTGCAAGGTGCAATTCTGAAATTTTTTGCTTTTTCCTGCTCCTCTTAGCATGATAAAGAAGATTCAAAGAGAGTGAGATGCCAGCTCCTTTCATTCAGTCAGTAGCTTCAATCATTTCTGGACGTTTTTCAATGGCAAAAATCAATGAATATTGTAAATGCACAAACAGTAATTTCTCCGCATTGCAAGGTGCAATTCTGAAATTTTTTGGTTTTTCCTGCTCCTCTTAGCATGATAAAGAAGATTCAAAGAGAGTGAGATGCCAGCTACTTTCATTCAGTCAGTAGCTTCAAACATTTCTGGTATATGAATAACATAATGTTTTTCAATGGCAAAAATCAATGAATATTGTAAATGCACAAACAGTAATTTCTCCGCATTGCAAGGTGCAAGTCTGAAATTTTTTGCTTTTTCCTGCTCCTCTTAGCATGATAAAGAAGATTCAAAGAGAGTGAGATGCCAGCTACTTTCATTCAGTCAGTAGCTTCAATCATTTCTGGACGTTTTTCAATGGTAAAAATCAATGAATATTGTAAATGCACAAACAGTAATTTCTCCACATTGCAAGGTGCAATTCTGAAATTTTTTGCCTTTTCCTGCTCCTCTTAGCATGATAAAGAAGATTCAAAGAGAGTGAGATGCCAGCTCCTTTCATTCAGTCAGTAGCTTCAAACATTTCTGGTATATGAATAACATGATGTTTTTCAATGGCAAAAATCAATGAATATTGTAAATGCACAAACAGTAATTTCTCCACATTGCAAGGTGCAATTCTGAAATTTTTTGCTTTTTCCTGCTCCTCTTAGCATGATAAAGAACATTCAAAGAGAGTGAGATGCCAGCTCCTTTCATTCAGTCAGTAGCTTCAATCATTTCTGGATGTTTTTCAATGGCAAAAATCAATGAATATTGTTAATGCACAAACTGTAATTTCTCCGCATTGCAAGGTGCAATTCTGAAATTTTTTGCTTTTTCCTGCTCCTCTTAGCATGATAAAGAAGATTCAAAGAGAGTGAGATGCCAGCTCCTTTCATTCAGTCAGTAGCTTCAATCATTTCTGGACGTTTTTCAATGGCAAAAATCAATGAATATTGTAAATGCACAAACAGTAATTTCTCCGCATTGCAAGGTGCAATTCTGAAATTTTTTGCTTTTTCCTGCTCCTCTTAGCATGATAAAGAAGATTCAAAGAGAGTGAGATGCCAGCTCCTTTCATTCAGTCAGTACCTTCAATCATTTCTGGACGTTTTTCAATGGCAAAAATCAATGAATATTGTAAATGCACAAACAGTAATTTCTCCGCATTGCAAGGTGCAATTCTGAAATTTTTTGCTTTTTCCCGCTCCTCTTAGCATGATAAAGAAGATTCAAAGAGAGTGAGGTGCCAGCTCCTTTCATTCAGTCAGTAGCTTCAAACATTTCTGGTATATGAATAACATGTTTTTCAATGGCAAAAATCAATGAATATTGTAAATGCACAAACAGTAATTTCTCCGCATTGCAAGGTGCAATTCTGAAATTTTTTGATTTTTCCTGCTCCTCTTAGCATGATAAAGAAGATTCAAAGAGAGTGAGATGCCAGCTCCTTTCATTCAGTCAGTAGCTTCAATCATTTCTGGACGTTTTTCAATGGCAAAAATCAATGAATATTGTAAATGCACAAACAGTAATTTCTCCGCATTGCAAGGTGCAATTCTGAAATTTTTTGCTTTTTCCTGCTCCTCTTAGCATGATAAAGAAGATTCAAAGAGAGTGAGATGCCAGCTCCTTTCATTCAGTCAGTAGCTTCAAACATTTCTGGTATATGAATAACATGATGTTTTTCAATGGCAAAAATCAATGAATATTGTAAATGCACAAACAGTAATTTCTCCGCATTGCAAGGTGCAATTCTGAAATTTTTTGCTTTTTCCTGCTCCTCTTAGCATGATAAAGAAGATTCAAAGAGAGTGAGATGCCAGCTCCTTTCATTCAGTCAGTAGCTTCAAACATTTCTGGTATATGAATAAAATGATGTTTTTCAATGGCAAAAATCAATGAATATTGTAAATGCACAAACAGTAATTTCTCCGCATTGCAAGGTGCAAGTCTGAAATTTTTTGCTTTTTCCTGCTCCTCTTAGCATGATAAAGAAGATTCAAAGAGAGTGAGATGCCAGCTACTTTCATTC
Source organism: Phyllobates terribilis (assembly GCF_046119375.1). Classification (NCBI taxonomy): domain Eukaryota; kingdom Metazoa; phylum Chordata; class Amphibia; order Anura; family Dendrobatidae; genus Phyllobates; species Phyllobates terribilis. The sequence continues at coordinate 123,698 of NW_027365224.1, forward strand.
AGTCAGTAGCTTCAATCATTTCTGGACGTTTTTCAATGGTAAAAATCAATGAATATTGTAAATGCACAAACAGTAATTTCTCCACATTGCAAGGTGCAATTCTGAAATTTTTTGCTTTTTCCTGCTCCTCTTAGCATGATAAAGAAGATTCAAAGAGAGTGAGATGCCAGCTCCTTTCATTCAGTCAGTAGCTTCAAACATTTCTGGTATATGAATAACATGATGTTTTTCAATGGCAAAAATCAATGAATATTGTAAATGCACAAACAGTAATTTCTCCGCATTGCAAGGTGCAATTCTGAAATTTTTTGCTTTTTCCTGCTCCTCTTAGCATGATAAAGAAGATTCAAAGAGAGTGAGATGCCAGCTCCTTTCATTCAGTCAGTAGCTTCAATCATTTCTGGATGTTTTTCAATGGCAAAAATCAATGAATATTGTAAATGCACAAACTGTAATTTCTCCGCATTGCAAGGTGCAATTCTGAAATTTTTTGCTTTTTCCTGCTCCTCTTAGCATGATAAAGAAGATTCAAAGAGAGTGAGATGCCAGCTCCTTTCATTCAGTCAGTACCTTCAATCATTTCTGGACGTTTTTCAATGGCAAAAATCAATGAATATTGTAAATGCACAAACAGTAATTTCTCCGCATTGCAAGGTGCAATTCTGAAATTTTTTGCTTTTTCCCGCTCCTCTTAGCATGATAAAGAAGATTCAAAGAGAGTGAGGTGCCAGCTCCTTTCATTCAGTCAGTAGCTTCAAACATTTCTGGTATATGAATAACATGTTTTTCAATGGCAAAAATCAATGAATATTGTAAATGCACAAACAGTAATTTCTCCGCATTGCAAGGTGCAATTCTGAAATTTTTTGATTTTTCCTGCTCCTCTTAGCATGATAAAGAAGATTCAAAGAGAGTGAGATGCCAGCTCCTTTCATTCAGTCAGTAGCTTCAATCATTTCTGGACGTTTTTCAATGGCAAAAATCAATGAATATTGTAAATGCACAAACAGTAATTTCTCCGCATTGCAAGGTGCAATTCTGAAATTTTTTGCTTTTTCCTGCTCCTCTTAGCATGATAAAGAAGATTCAAAGAGAGTGAGATGCCAGCTCCTTTCATTCAGTCAGTAGCTTCAAACATTTCTGGTATATGAATAACATGATGTTTTTCAATGGCAAAAATCAATGAATATTGTAAATGCACAAACAGTAATTTCTCCGCATTGCAAGGTGCAATTCTGAAATTTTTTGCTTTTTCCTGCTCCTCTTAGCATGATAAAGAAGATTCAAAGAGAGTGAGATGCCAGCTCCTTTCATTCAGTCCGTAGCTTCAAACATTTCTGGTATATGAATAAAATGATGTTTTTCAATGGCAAAAATCAATGAATATTGTAAATGCACAAACAGTAATTTCTCCGCATTGCAAGGTGCAAGTCTGAAATTTTTTGCTTTTTCCTGCTCCTCTTAGCATGATAAAGAAGATTCAAAGAGAGTGAGATGCCAGCTACTTTCATTCAGTCAGTAGCTTCAATCATTTCTGGACGTTTTTCAATGGTAAAAATCAATGAATATTGTAAATGCACAAACAGTAATTTCTCCACATTGCAAGGTGCAATTCTGAAATTTTTTGCTTTTTCCTGCTCCTCTTAGCATGATAAAGAAGATTCAAAGAGAGTGAGATGCCAGCTCCTTTCATTCAGTCAGTAGCTTCAAACATTTCTGGTATATGAATAACATGATGTTTTTCAATGGCAAAAATCAATGAATATTGTAAATGCACAAACAGTAATTTCTCCGCATTGCAAGGTGCAATTCTGAAATTTTTTGCTTTTTCCTGCTCCTCTTAGCATGATAAAGAAGATTCAAAGAGAGTGAGATGCCAGCTCCTTTCATTCAGTCAGTAGCTTCAATCATTTCTGGATGTTTTTCAATGGCAAAAATCAATGAATATTGTAAATGCACAAACTGTAATTTCTCCGCATTGCAAGGTGCAATTCTGAAATTTTTTGCTTTTTCCTGCTCCTCTTAGCATGTTAAAGAAGATTCAAAGAGAGTGAGATGCCAGCTCCTTTCATTCAGTCAGTAGCTTCAATCATTTCTGGACGTTTTTCAGTGGCAAAAATCAATGAATATTGTAAATGCACAAACAGTAATTTCTCCGCATTGCAAGGTGCAATTCTGAAATTTTTTGCTTTTTCCTGCTCCTCTTAGCATGATAAAGAAGATTCAAAGAGAGTGAGATGCCAGCTCCTTTCATTCAGTCAGTACCTTCAATCATTTCTGGACGTTTTTCAATGGCAAAAATCAATGAATATTGTAAATGCACAAACAGTAATTTCTCCGCATTGCAAGGTGCAAGTCTGAAATTTTTTGCTTTTTCCTGCTCCTCTTAGCATGATAAAGAAGATTCAAAGAGAGTGAGATGCCAGCTACTTTCATTCAGTCAGTAGCTTCAATCATTTCTGGACGTTTTTCAATGGTAAAAATCAATGAATATTGTAAATGCACAAACAGTAATTTCTCCACATTGCAAGATGCAATTCTGAAATTTTTTGCTTTTTCCTGCTCCTCTTAGCATGATAAAGAAGATTCAAAGAGAGTGAGATGCCAGCTCCTTTCATTCAGTCAGTAGCTTCAAACATTTCTGGTATATGAATAACATGATGTTTTTCAATGGCAAAAATCAATGAATATTGTAAATGCACAAACAGTAATTTCTCCGCATTGCAAGGTGCAATTCTGAAATTTTTTGCTTTTTCCTGCTCCTCTTAGCATGATAAAGAAGATTCAAAGAGAGTGAGATGCCAGCTCCTTTCATTCAGTCAGTAGCTTCAATCATTTCTGGACGTTTTTCAATGGCAAAAATCAATGAATATTGTAAATGCACAAACAGTAATTTCTCTGCATTGCAAGGTGCAATTCTGAAATTTTTTGCTTTTTCCTGCTCCTCTTAGCATGATAAAGAAGATTCAAAGAGAGTGAGATGCCAGCTCCTTTCGTTCAGTCAGTAGCTTCAATCATTTCTGGACGTTTTTCAATGGCAAAAATCATTGAATATTATAAATGCACAAACAGTAATTTCTCCGCATAGCAAGGTGCAATTCTGAAATTTTTTACTTTTTCCTGCTCCTCTTAGCATGATAAAGAAGATTCAAAGAGAGTGAGATGCCAGCTCCTTTCATTCAGTCAGTAGCTTCAATCATTTCTGGTATATGAATAACATGATGTTTTTCAATGGCAAAAATCAATGAATATTGTAAATGCACAAACAGTAATTTCTCCGCATTGCAAGGTGCAATTCTGAAATTTTTTGCTTTTTCCTGCTCCTCTTAGCATGATAAAGAAGATTCAAAGAGAGTGAGATGCCAGCTACTTTCATTCAGTCAGTAGCTTCAATCATTTCTGGACTTTTTTCAATGGTAAAAATCAATGAATATTGTAAATGCACAAACAGTAATTTCTCCACATTGCAAGGTGCAATTCTGAAATTTTTTGCTTTTTCCTGCTCCTCTTAGCATGATAAAGAAGATTCAAAGAGAGTGAGATGCCAGCTCCTTTCATTCAGTCAGTAGCTTCAAACATTTCTGGTATATGAATAACATGATGTTTTTCAATGGCAAAAATCAATGAATATTGTAAATGCACAAACAGTAATTTCTCCGCATTGCAAGGTGCAATTCTGAAATTTTTTGCTTTTTCCTGCTCCTCTTAGCATGATAAAGAAGATTCAAAGAGAGTGAGATGCCAGCTCCTTTCATTCAGTCAGTAGCTTCAAACATTTCTGGTATATGAATAACATGATGTTTTTCAATGGCAAAAATCAATGAATATTGTAAATGCACAAACAGTAATTTCTCCGCATTGCAAGGTGCAAGTCTGAAATTTTTTGCTTTTTCCTGCTCCTCTTAGCATGATAAAGAAGATTCAAAGAGAGTGAGATGCCAGCTACTTTCATTCAGTCAGTAGCTTCAATCATTTCTGGACGTTTTTCAATGGTAAAAATCAATGAATATTGTAAATGCACAAACAGTAATTTCTCCACATTGCAAGGTGCAATTCTGAAATTTTTTGCTTTTTCCTGCTCCTCTTAGCATGATAAAGAAGATTCAAAGAGAGTGAGATGCCAGCTCCTTTCATTCAGTCAGTAGCTTCAAACATTTCTGGTATATGAATAACATGATGTTTTTCAATGGCAAAAATCAATGAATATTGTAAATGCACAAACAGTAATTTCTCCGCATTGCAAGGTGCAATTCTGAAATTTTTTGCTTTTTCCTGCTCCTCTTAGCATGATAAAGAAGATTCAAAGAGAGTGAGATGCCAGCTCCTTTCATTCAGTCAGTAGCTTCAATCATTTCTGGATGTTTTTCAATGGCAAAAATCAATGAATATTGTAAATGCACAAACTGTAATTTCTCCGCATTGCAAGGTGCAATTCTGAAATTTTTTGCTTTTTCCTGCTCCTCTTAGCATGATAAAGAAGATTCAAAGAGAGTGAGATGCCAGCTCCTTTCATTCAGTCAGTAGCTTCAATCATTTCTGGACGTTTTTCAATGGCAAAAATCAATGAATATTGTAAATGCACAAACAGTAATTTCTCCGCATTGCAAGGTGCAATTCTGAAATTTTTTGCTTTTTCCTGCTCCTCTTAGCATGATAAACAAGATTCAAAGAGAGTGAGATGCCAGCTCCTTTCATTCAGTCAGTAGCTTCAAACATTTCTGGTATATGAATAACATGATGTTTTTCAATGGCAAAAATCAATGAATATTGTAAATGCACAAACAGTAATTTCTCCGCATTGCAAGGTGCAATTCTGAAATTTTTTGCTTTTTCCTGCTCCTCTTAGCATGATAAAGAAGATTCAAAGAGAGTGAGATGCCAGCTCCTTTCATTCAGTCAGTAGCTTCAATCATTTCTGGACGTTTTTCAATGGCAAAAATCAATGAATATTGTAAATGCACAAACAGTAATTTCTCCGCATTGCAAGGTGCAATTCTGAAATTTTTTGCTTTTTCCTGCTCCTCTTAGCATGATAAACAAGATTCAAAGAGAGTGAGATGCCAGCTCCTTTCATTCAGTCAGTAGCTTCAATCATTTCTGGACGTTTTTCAATGGCAAAAATCAATGAATATTGTAAATGCACATACAGTAATTTCTCCGCATTGCAAGGTGCAATTCTGAAATTTTTTGCTTTTTCCTGCTCCTCTTAGCATGATAAAGAAGATTCAAAGAGAGTGAGATGCCAGCTCCTTTCATTCAGTCAGTAGCTTCAATCATTTCTGGACGTTTTTCAATGGCAAAAATCAATGAATATTGTAAATGCACAAACAGTAATTTCTCCGCATTGCAAGGTGCAATTCTGAAATTTTTTGCTTTTTCCTGCTCCTCTTAGCATGATAAAGAAGATTCAAAGAGAGTGAGATGCCAGCTCCTTTCATTCAGTCAGTAGCTTCAAACATTTCTGGTATATAATAACACATGTTGTTTTCAATGGCAAAAATCAATGAATATTGTAAATGCACAAACAGTAATTTCTCCGCATTGCAAGGTGCAATTCTGAAATTTTTTGCTTTTTCCTGCTCCTCTTAGCATGATAAAGAAGATTCAAAGAGAGTGAGATGCCAGCTCCTTTCGTTCAGTCAGTAGCTTCAATCATTTCTGGATGTTTTTCAATGGCAAAAATCATTGAATATTATAAATGCACAAACAGTAATTTCTCCGCATTGCAAGGTGCAATTCTGAAATTTTTTGCTTTTTCCTGCCTCCTCTTAGCATGATAAAGAAG